>NC_056737.1:736855937-736995937 GCF_019279795.1 Protopterus annectens | reverse complement strand
TGTTTTGGAGTTCTGTAGCTCTGCTGCTGGGATTGGGTCTTCAGGGAGATTGTCCATTTGGCCAATTGACTGACCCACTCCTTGACACCTGACACTTACCTCTCAAGAGGGGTAGAGTGCATTAGCTTGAGACGACTGAATTAATGATGTTTAGGGAGACAAAGAGCTCACCACCACAAATGGAGGTTACAGTGAGCTCAGGTGACAACCAACAAATGATTGACAGGAATCTCACCCTGCCTGGGTGCCTGGGGTCTCTCTGAGTGTGAGGAGGGGTTTGGTGAGCATGCTCTGGGAGTCCCTCAGGAGATGGGAAGAGTGAGCCTGTTGAGGGCAGATAGTGGAGCCATTGGATAAGGTTGAATGGACTAGGGGAATCACTAAAGCATTGTTTTGCAGGAAGCAATTCCTAGCACCTCCATCCCCATTAATTAAATATATTAACTCCATGGTTATGCAACAAACCTCCCAAATGTACATATTTTTACAGAAAGTCCAGATTTTTGCCTCATATTTTAGGTCTGTTTTTCATAAAATTCTAGTTTTCTCAGAAATTAGTGGCAGATCATTAAAGACTGAAGTTAGAAAATAATGACAGGCATTTGAGTTTCAGACTTCATACCCTTCAGAAAATTCATGCTAATGCAAAGCCTGTTATTCTATCAACTTTCTAAGTTTGTAAGAGCAATATTTGAAAATTGTCCCTATTTTTGGGCCTTTGTTGCATGTTTATTTATGGTTTTGTCCAGATTTCTTGCTCTAAGAAGTTGAGAGGTATGTTGTGCAACCATGGAAAAAAAGAAAACAAAAAAAATGCAGTACTAAATCATTGTTAGCACATACTTCTCAGCTGTCCAGAAAATGTCTAGATTTTTGCCTCATATTTTTTTATCTGTTCCTTATGGAATTTGTGGTTTTCTGGCAAATGGTTGAAAACTGGAGTTCATTAAATAAATAATGACAGACATTTGCGTTTCAGACTTCATATCCTTCAGAAAATGAATGCTAATTCAAAACCCGTTATTCTAGCAACTTTCTAAGTTTATGAGATCAATATTTGAAAACTGTTCCAGAATTTGGATCTTTGTCCCATTAATTTTGGCTTTGCACAGAATTTTTGTGCTACGAGGTTGAGAGGTATGGCTAGGAAACAAAAAAAAGAAGAAGAAAAGAAAAACACTGCAGCAGTGATTTTCTATTAAAACAAATCACATTGGCAAGTAACAATCAATGAGTTCAAACCTCATCTGGTTTAAGCTGATAGAAGTCTTCTTTATATAAAATGGTGTTGTTCAAGAATTCATTATCTTTGAATTATGAATGATGGTCTGATGAAAATAATGTTAGCAAATCCCAAATCATTTGAAAGTCAATAAAAGAATCACACAAGAATTCCAAGGTGCTATTCTTATTTTTGTCCATTAAGTAGAATGTAGCGTTGTCGCCTCACAGTAAGACGCTGTCCGGTTCGATTCTCAGCTAGAGTGTCTTCTGCGTGGAGACATGCGTGAATGGGCATACCTTCATTGAAGGTTGTGCATCAGGCCTGGCAAGCCGGTACATAAAAATCAACTGCCAATCATTAGCGGACCGAAGTTCCGCTGTGGCGACCCCTAACTGGGAAAAGCTGAAAGACACAAACAAAGTAGAATGTAGTGTAATGTCAGAAAACAGAAAAGGAAAAATGTGTACTGTACATGTAGGTCTGTACGTATGTATACAAACAGTGCAAGACATATTATAATGCATGTATTGTATGTATATAAGTTCTCCATACCACTCACTTTCACCCTTAACATAAAACAGATTACAATAAACTGCTTTCTCGCCTACACACCCCAATGTTATATGCTCCATATTAGGCCAAGGCATAATTTGTAATTATGTAGCCTAATATTTCTTTAACCACAGTATTCCTTGATTGTATGTGTTTTTAAGTTTCAGTCAAAAAAAATTTTAGCCAACAAAATGCCCAGTGTATTTCTAATTCCACTAACATGGAGTTCAACCAAAAGGAGGATAAGACCCTCAGTATTTATAAAAATAATGCAGTTTTAAAATACAAAAGAAAATAAGGCAGGTTCTTCCAAGCAAGCACAGATTCCTATTGATATCTTCCCTGGATTCCTCTGACAGAAATAATTTCCATCTTCTCCTGAAAAAGTTTCCTGTCACTCTAGTTGGTTCTCTGCCCTAAAGCCACTACTGTGGTCACAAAGTCTCTATCCACAAAGGGCAAATTGTCTCAAACTGGGCTTTTCTCACCTCTTTTTTTATATTTTATCCAACAACTCATTAAACTAACATTGACTTACTAATATAGCCAGAGATGATTACATCATTAAAACAACAATTGCAACTTAACAGAAGACTTCTACAGTTAAAAATATTCTGTTTAAAATGGATTCTTAAATTGCTGCTGAAAATATTATTTGTATACTGTTTTACTAGAAATACACATACATGCATATATATGTGCATAAATATATATATGGTTTATGTAGATTTCTTCAGCAACAAGTCTAGGAGAGTTTCAATATGGTAGGGAGGGAATATTAAATGCAAGTTGTAAACCAGCTTTTCATTATGATGTGACTATGGTTTTCTGCAGGGAAAAATAGATGGTTAGAAGGCAAAAGAATCAGAGGAGCAGGCAGAATCAGGTAACTGCTAAGGGTGCTAGTAACACAATCAAGCAAATTCGATAGGCCAAAACTTTCTTCCCTCAGCATAGGAGTAAGTTTTGTATGAGTAGAACTGCAGCTTTTTTTAAATGCAGGGCATCTTGTTAAGTCCTGTGGTGTGGCAAAATACATACATCATCATGGGTGCACTGAACAGTATTCAGTATATGGCAATACAGGTATTCTTGCAGCAAAGTGATGTATATTACTTCAGTCTCCCTGAAGACCACAAGAGTCTCAAAGGTTAAAGTGTAGTTACATCATAATCTAATAAAGGTACACAATATACAGAATAAAATACTAAAGGAGGTGTCCCACTAAATTCAAAAGAATAAAGTGAATACAATAATATGAAAACAGCATTGCAATGCTGCATATGTGTTTAGATTATCATACTTTTTCTTCATGGTCATGTTGTTAGAAAATGCATATGAGACTTCATACAAAAATCTTCTCAGGCCTTCATTTAATAACAATCTCTTCTCCAAGACTCATCATTGTTTCCACCCATATCACAGTACAACAGCAGCCCTCCTTGACATCACCAATACCATTACCATAAACAGAATTGTAGACAATCTAGTATTATGCCTTTTCCTCAACTTATCCATGGCATTCAACATTGTCTCTAACTAGAAGCTACTCGCACAACTGTCCACTGTTGGCCTCACTCACTCACTGACTCACTGACTCACTGACTCACTCACTGACTCACTCACTCACTCACTCACTCACTCACTCACTCACTCACTCACTCACTCACTCACTTACCCACTCACTCACTCACTCACTCACTCACTCACCCACCCACTCACTCACTCACTCACTCACTCACTCACTCACTCCTCTTTATCTTGAATCATGGCAATGAACTGCTAAGTTGCTCCTAAATCCGGGAAAAAAACAAATTAATGCTTTTCCTACCAAAACAACCAGACCAAAGAAAAACTTTCCACATCTTATCAGCAAACACCACTACAGAAATAGCACCCATTAATAAATTACTAGGAGTCACAGTGAATGCAAACCTTATGTTTGACAAACACATCTTCCAAGTCATTAAAAATACCCACCAGAAACTTTGCAGTCTCTCACAGAAAAAAAAAAAAAATCACAGACATAGTTAGAAAAACTATTGCCTCTTTCTGCCTACTCCCCGACTCCTTAATGCGTCACTGATTCTTAAAAACTGCATTCTACCTAGAAGACAAAACCTGTTGCATGCTATAATAATAAAAATAGCTACATTTGCTGCCATTGTCTCCAACAAAATACATCACTGCATATACCTAAACAAACTAAACTGCATGCAACTACCACACTACCTACCCTACAAAAATTCTTTGCAGCCTATAACCACCTACCACACTGTCTATCCTACACAGAAATCTATATACAGCATAACTTCCTACCACACTGCCTATCTTCCAAACATCTCTTTAAAGCCCATAACTTCCTACCACAATACCTGTCCTACATGTAACAATTTACAGCCCATAAGCATCTACCACACTACCTGTCCTACACACAGCTTTTTACATCCCATAACCACCTACCAAACTACCTATTTTGCACACAGCTCTTTACAGCCCATAACCACCTACCAAACTACCAGTTCTACATGTAACAAAATACAGACGGTAACCACAAACCACACTACCTGTCCTACACTCATCTCTTTACAGCCCATAAGGTAACTTGTGAGCATCACAATTCTCCAGTTTTATATAGAACCCTACAGCATTATTTACCAACTCCGATATCTACTCTCAAAAAAAAAATCTCCTAATTATTACCAAATCAAAATTTCTGTAAATGACTTACTTTAAATATGTATATATGATTAGGAATGCTCTTCTACTCCAGATAAAGTAGGAAGACACTCTGAACATCTTTAAACTTAAACTGTACCTAAACAACACCTGTCTATGTGCATGCTAAACACCATGATAAAATTCTCATACCCCTTCATGGCACTGTAAAACACTCTACTTAAATCTGTAAACTTGCACTAACTATGTCAAAAATAGCCTGACACCTCTAGTTCCCCTTTCTCTTGCTATCTCTCGCAATATTTTATTTCTGTTTTACATGACTATAATTTTCTGTTCATTCCTTTCTTACAAATTGTATATATGTTATGCTTGCCTACTTAATTGTACTAATACCTTAGCAATTGTTATCTATCTGGCATGTACTGAATGCATATGTTTCTGCATGTGAGTAATTTTATTGAATTTTAATGTTTCTAATGCAACAGGTATATATATATGGAGCTTGCAGTGCCTGTGACTCAGAAGGCAGCACACCCACCTTTGATGACAGAAGATCAACAAGCTGTGGGTTTTCTTCCTACACAAAGTACTTGGATTAATTTCCAAATACTGACAGTGTTGTGCAGCATAAGTGTGGTACACTGCAGGGCAGCATAAGCGGGGTGCTGTACTGCTGAGTGTGTCCTTCAGATGATACATTAAACTGAAATCCCATCTTCCTAAGTGTAGTTCAGGTAGATGTAAAGATCTCACAGCTCTCATCAAAAAAGAGTAGAGGAACTTCCTTGGTGCCCTGGACAAACTTCCCTAAGTGAGTATGAATATCACCTTGGGTCCCCCTGAAAAGAGCACACTGGCCTAGTGAGACTAGCCTGGTCAACAAAGACTAAATAATATTTTTTCTTCCTGAGACATCATTGAAAAGGGACAGTTCTGCCCAAGCAGAATAACCTGGTTAACAAATTCACATGGCTACAGTATTTTGGCAACGTCAAGTACTAACTCTGCAGCTAGATCCTAAGAGTCAGTTGAAGGTTTAATCTCAAATCCCTCACTGAATACCAGATTATAACAGAGATTTTCCAGGGGCATTGAACAATAATGTAAGAAACGTGACTGAAGAGCAAAGACTGTGAAGTCTATAGTCAAACTTCATATCATATTCTCCTACTGACACAGCCCACAAGAAAGTAACTCTAGGAAAGATACTGATACAATTGTAGTTGAAAAAAGATAAGAGAACAGCACAATAAATACTTACTAATGAAATGGGTGAGCAAACACAGGCATGCAGACTCTGCATAAATATTTGTGGAGCAAAGAGGCAGTGATAAGAGAAGTGTCAGCATCGGTATTTTTACTTACACCGGACACATTAGTAAAACAGTTATCTAAGTACTTAATTAATAAACCCTCTGAACTACTTGGAACTTTTTTAAAGTATGTAATGTATACAAATAAAAAAATAGCAAGAATGGACTACATTAATAAAATAAATATCATTCAACTGAATGATAAATGGGCAGCTGTTATCAGTGTACAGCTGTCAGTACAAAGCTGTGATGCTTTTATCTTTAAAATCACAATCATATGTATGCGTTTCATTATAAGAAACAGCTGGATGCAAAAAAATGAGTTTACAGCTTTGAATAAACAAATGCTTTTTGACTATGTTAGCAATCATTAGTATAGACTATCACAGGTACCTAATAACTTGCAAGTACATAACATTTCTTGCTCATTAAGAAAAACACTACCCTCACTGCCACATGGATGAGCTTACTGCACTGTTGGTATGCTTTGTTCATGTATTTAGGAATGTTGATCTGACACGTTAAGAGAATCATATGATGAGCTGATGTTCATGTCTTAATATAGCCTCTTCCCGTCTGCTGATGCTCGCTTACAGCATTCCTTTGAATTTTCCAGAAAGAGACACAATCACATGTAAATACAAGTTCTTGTAAATCTGGGTCAGAATCTCTCCTTGTGGCATATACAACGCACTGATGTCATTTTAATAATCACAGCGCAATTATTTAGGACATTTACATTTCCTCTGATTCTGCACATTTCAAAAGTTAATGCAATCAAACATACTTGTAGAAATAAGTAACATAAATGACAGACACTCATCTGAGTTGACATATCTTTGTACTGACCATCATTAAAATGCTTCACTGTCTTCTGATAACCTTAATTCCCTCAGTCTGGAAGCATTCAGCACATTAACCACAGCCCAATGTTTTTTTTTTCTTTGCAACATGTCTAGCAGTACAATACTGTTAGTATTTCCATAATTATGAGTTTCATTTCTGGTATTAGATAACACTCCCAGCCATTGACATGTGACTGAAGACTTTATTTTTCTCTGGTATTCAGTGGCACGCTATCCATGTAGTACTTTCCCTTTAATATTATTATATTGGGGTATGTAGAGAATTTTATAATATTTGGAATGTGGGAGAAAACCAGAGCACCTGGAGGAAACCCACATGAACACAGGGACGACATGCAGACTCTGCACAGAAGGCACCCCAGCCAAGACTCCAACCAGAGAACCTCTTGCTGTGAGGTAACAACACTAACTGCTGTACCACTGCGCTGCCTGGCTTCTCCACTCTTTCATATTTTTTTCTCTTAAATAACCACATCCTACTAGTCTGATGACCAAGTAATCCATTTCATTAAACTCCAGTCAACTTACAGATATCCGTCACCCCCTTACTCAGATGAGTAAGTGAAGATATGTAAATATATCTATGTAGACCCCAATATATGAATATTGCCTTTTTTTAAGGAAAATTGGTGTAGTGATCTTACGTTTCTAGATCTGTGCTCCTTTTACGTAACTCATTTGAGAATGGTACTTGACCCTAAAATAAACAATAAATAATTTCTACTGAATTTTGTAAAGTGCATATTTGCGAAATCTTGGCAGTATCCTACTGTGGTATCAAATGACATATCCTCTTCCTTGATTTATTGAATATAATAAGTGAAACTAAAGTAAGTTAATGTAAGTTTATGTTATACTGTATATTTAAATTTATTGTTCCTCAAAATTATATTTACATATTCTGAGTCTAGAAACTGAGTATGCTGTTTTTAAGTCCTTCTTCAGATGACATAGTATTTCCATTATAGAGGCAAAGCACTAATGTATTTTTTTGTTGTCATTAAGTGAAATCCCCCTTTCAATAAAATTTAAACAGTTTCTCTGACTGTATTCATGAGATAAGGTCTTAAGGCTGCATTCTGTTACAAGTTCAAAATAAATACTCTCTGTCTGGGTAAATATAAAGAAACATATGTTTGCATAACTTAAGTATTTTGCAATATTTTGCCTCAACATTCTCAAAATTACTAGTCTTTTGCAATACAGTAGGAATTACACTGTTGTCTGTTCTTATATACTAGTTAAATGTTACACCTTGTAATATGCAGTAGCAATGCAGAGGAATGTGGATGTAGATTTAATATTTAACTTTGCTAGAATTTTTTATCAGTGGTTGTAATTTCATATTATTGTAATACATATGAAAATGCAAAGTGTGGCTAATTTTAATTCTGTAGTCTAAATTGGACCATATGCAGCATTTATACCTCCCTGTTTTTTTCACCTAACCAGCACTCAGATCTATATATTTTTAATAAAATCATATTCTCAGATCTCTTATTATATGTGGCTGTCTATTTTATCCTTCTGCCATTCGCTGGCTGGGCCATTTACAACTTTCTTGCTTCTCTGCTCTTTTACAGTAGCCACCCTTCCTTAGATCTTGTACATTCGATACCTTCATCAAATTTTAATGAAACTTGCTCCTTTACATGTTTTTTCCTTCAAAGTTGAGATTGCTAAACATGTTGCAAATGGTTAATAATATTATGTGTTGTGGAAATATCATATAATAAGAATACAATTTATAGGAAACAGACATACAATAAGCAAAGGAGCTGTATGTAGTATGCTGAAACTGCAAATGAGCCTGCTGCTCATGTGTCATAGGAAAAGGGAGAAGTAATGTGCATGTCAAAAGGTTATGTCATAGCTGTAGCAGGTAGGTTCTTTAAAGCTGATCTAGAAAAATATGCCCAGCAGACAGGGTTTGAATCTCACTACCCATCCCTAATGTAATGCCTGAGATGTCACAGGTGGGATGTGAATCCCACCACTGCCAACCAACATAATATTGGTGTAGACATGAGGAAGTCATAAAATAACCTACCACTGGGAACCCACTTGTATGAGGGACAAGGACTTTGAGCCTTGGATCTTTTCCACGATCCACAAACTGGTCTGATGGCCTACAGAAGGATGGTTTCCCAAGTCAAACCAGCAGCACCCAACAGGTTAAAATACAAAACAGATTCACTAAGAAAATTCACCAAATACAACTTGGCATCAAAAAGATAAAAAAATGTTAATGTTACTGTGCACTGCTAACCTGGGTATAGGCTTCCAACATGCCCAAGCAGACTATTACTGCACACTGGCCATTCATTGAGCTTAGTCTTTGTCCAAGCACTGTACAGATCTGGCTCATCTTGTGTCTGGTGTCATTCCACAATCTGGAACTCCTAAAACTCAGGATCCAGACAGGTCCTGTTTAGCATGCTGCCCCTATATTATTATATATTAAACAGCTTGTTGCAACTTATAATGCACAGTACTACACAAAAGTAGTATTGGAGTTCATTTCTGTGCTGGCATTCAGAAATGCCAGTATGAAAATAAATCCTTTACTTAGTAACAATCACTCAGCATCTCCCAGTTGTGCTCCATAGCATCTTGCATCTGGGGCTGCCACCTTCTTCCAAACTTAGCTATGCTACTGGCACTGCAGACCCCTTTTTTTACCACTCTCACTGTGAACTTTAATTTCTACAATTGTCTGTTGCTCATAGTAACTGCCTTTAATACAAGTTATTCTTTTCACAAACACACACACACATGCACACACATGCACACACACACACACACACACACACACACACACACACACACACACAAAAAAAATTCCCAGAGACGGCTGGCAGACTTTTCCAGTTCCCCATAGCTTTTGTCCTAAGAAGGTACATCTGCCAACATCTTAGATTACTGGGCTAAAGACCTACCACTTACAGTATTACTCTTGATCAATAGCCAACTACAACCATAAAAATACACCACTAGAGTTAGATGCAACTACCTTCAACCTACAGTGCTAAACAATATCCTATTCTCAAATAATAAACAACAGATTAATAAATACCAAGCCATAAAATCTTAAAAGTGAATAAATAAAAATACTTTGAAAAAAGAACTTTAATAGAACTGATACAATTTAAATATGCAGAAGTATATACATTTGCAAAGCAGAACAGAAAACAATTAATTGCACAGATAGCATACTTAAAAGGAAAACTCTAATATGAGATAAATAGCCTAACTGAATCTAGCTCAAAGAATACTGATGCCTTACTTGAGCTAAGTTACCAGAAGACTGTACACACAGATTGCAGAACAGTAAACTTACACATGTTAATGTAGCAAAGACTAGACAAGGATTGACTAAGTAATACAAGGGGCCCATTTAAAATCTAAGTATCAGAAATGCCTGCTCACAGACTAGGTTTGAGACAACATTATCGTGATTATTCTTTATTGCAAGGTCTATAAGGCAACTGGCTATCAAGCTACTGTGATGGAGAAACATCTTATAGTACCCCCCTTTCCCTAAGAATACCTTCACCTTATCTTTGGTAGTAGGTGTATCTCATGCCTAAATATTCTTCAACATTGTTAGGCTCAGACCTAATCTTACCATTAACCATTCTATGACCCAGAAAAGATAACCCTGATTTATTGAGTTTAGTGCTTTTAGCTATAGAAAACAGAAGTAAGTAACTAAGTTTTACTGTCACTTAGAAAACCAGCACAAAGAGTGTCTGAAAGTAAACACATTTCACATTTTGCTGTAACTGCTTGTACCCGGCTCTTCACTCAGAGTTTCCTGAGTATCCTCATTTGCAACACCTCCTGCAATTACTTGTGAAGAATGAAGTATTTCCTGATTCAGAAACAACTCTGTAAATTTTATATTTTTTATCAGAATAAGTTTATACATTTTATACATATTTTCTCTATATACATAAAATAATAAATACAAATTGTATGTCACTGTTAAGACATCTTATAAATGCAATTGCATAACACAGTTAATTACCCCCTACAGAACCTCAGGAAATGTTTTTTCAGACATCCCACAAGACATGGAACATGAGAGAAGGGCATCATTTCTTTGGTACACTATTCTGTTCCATTTCTTGATAGACCATCTGCAATGATATTAGCATCACTCATATTCCAGATAGTTGTGTTGCAGGACTATGAAGCTAAATTCTATCTAAGAAGGTTTTCATTCTGCCCACTTATCCCATTTAACCACTACAAAGGGTTGCAATCTGTAACCATGGTAAACTTTCTGCCATACAGATAAGATTGCATCTTTTACAGAGCCCAGATTATGCCCAATCACTCCTTCTCTATGTCTAGATGGGATTCATAGTTTGGTTGATGTCAGTAGGTCAAGCATAGAACAGGGTGTTATTCTTCCTTTCTGGAAACCTAGCTTTTTACAGCCCCCACTTGCATGACTGGAAGTATCTACTTGCACAATGAATTATTAACTACAGTCAGGACTGGCTAGTACAAGGTGTATATTAAAGCTGATTTAAGCATCTGGAATGCCTACTCACAAACTGCAGTCAAGACACTCTTATCTAGACTATTCTTTATGGCAAGGTCTGTAAGAGGAGTAGCTTTCATACTATTGTAATGGTCAAACTTTTATATTACCTTCTTTCTCTAAGAATATTCACACCTTATCCTTGGCAGTAGGTATATCCCCTGCCCAAATACCTTTGACATTGTTAGGCTCAGGTCTAAATTTGCCACACCTTGTCTATGACCTAAATAAGATATCCCTGATTTACCTACCTGACACTTCTTGGTCTTAATAGTTATTCCTAGTCCTCACAGTATACCCACCACCTCTTTGACAGTAGAACATGTTTTACTCATGACCAGGTATAGATTGCACTATCATCCAAGTAAGGAAGAGCATAAGCTCCCACACCTCCTAGGATACAATCTACCATCTTTTAGAAAATTGCAGGAACATTCTTTATTGAAAAGGTCATTTTAGTGGACTCATATAACCAAAATGGGAAGGCAAATGCTGAGCCATCCCTATCTGCAAGTGTCAGGGATACTTACCCATCATCCTTGGCCATGTCAATTGTGGTTGGATACTTAGCCCCTTGCAGCTTATGTAAGGATTCATCTGACCTGAGCATGAGGTAAGCAGTTGAGTCTGTGTCACTGTGTAATTTTTTGTAGTCCACAGAGAATCTGGTGCTGCCATCTTTCTTTGGCACCAATACCACTGGTGAGCCATAAGGAATGTAGGACACTAGGACTACCCCCAGTTCAAACATGACCCACAATTCTTCTCTCAGGGTTTGCCTAACTCATTCAGGAACATTTTATGGGGGTTGTTTGATGGGCTGCTGGGTTCCCCTGTCTACATGCTGTTCTACCAGGTGGATACATACTGGTTTACCAGTAAACATATTCCCAAATTCCTGCAGAATTGCTAAGACTTCCTGAAACTAGGTAAGAGATAGCTACTCTGATAGGGTTATCTTTTCTAATGAAGTGTCAGACTGAATGTCACTGAGTATATCTAACCACCAGATCCCCCCCTCTGATTACTTCTACAATGTATTGCATTTATTGAGTACCAAGGCCTCTCTGTGAGGGTAGGGCTTTATCATGGCAGCTCTAGTAGTTAAACATTGTGCAGCAAATATGCATTGTTCCCTTGATGTAAGCTTCTAACACCCACAACCAAATTAGGAATATATATGGACCACTCACCGAGCTGAGTCTTTAGCCTTGCACTTCAGACCCCTTTACACTACTCTCACTATGAACTACTGTGTCTTTCAGTGGCCATTACCCACAGTAACTGACTTTCACTCAAGTTATTATTTACACACACAAACATATATGTATACAGTTCTGACGGAATGCCAGCTGAATTCTTCAATTCCCCACAGCTTTCATCAAAGCAGGGTAATTGATTCTACCATCTTAGATTTTTGGACTAAAGACCTACCAACTGAACTGTACCACTATTATAAGTGCATAGGTGCATAGTTATTTACTAGGCTAATGACCACACAGGTCTTTTTGACACTAGCAATGCATCACAAATTTCTGACAAGTTCTGGTACCCTTAATAAGTGTAAGCATTGGCTTGGGGAGGTGTAACGTTTACAAGCAGGGGCCTGGGAGATGAAAAATTTACAGGCTTCCCATGTCTATTAGAGACATAGGTGCTGCTCTCCATCCAACTGCCCAAGTTGCACATAAATTGGGTTAGGGAGAAACTCTGCTTCACATGGATGGGGAGCCTGATTCAGAGAAGGGATAGTCTCTGGGTTACATACCTGTCTCTCGAGCAGGTCCTATTTATATAACAGGCAAGGTTTATCTCTTTAAAATGGGTAATTCTGGTGCTGTTTATTTGCAGATATGCAGGAGGTCCATCAGAGTGGGGTCTGACAATGCCTTATATTCCAGGCATAGATCTCCTCTCAACAGCCTGTAGGAGACAGAATAAAGGGATAGAGCCTTGAGTAGTCTGCATAGGACATGTGTCTTATGCCCTGTATTCTTTTAGTGAGGAACCTCTGTGGATGTTCCAATTGTTGGATATGACTGGTTAGGTATATACCAAAAGGGGCAATGTACTGAATGATAGGTCTTATGAATGCTGAATGCGATGGAACAGTGATTTCCTTGGACCTAGATGCCATATTTTTGTTTATAAATTGCACAAAATAGAATGATTTCCTCACTATTATAGACACACAATGATCAAAGGCTAGATTACTATCTATGTGTGTCCCCAAATCCCTGACTACTGGGTCAACTATTAGAGGTGTATTGTCAATATGATAGTTACCTGGGGTGGTTGACTTCCCAAAGGAAACTATTATACATTTACTGGCACTTAGTTTTAGTCCATGGCTCTGGCACCAATTGTTTCTGTTAGCCCTTGCTGGAGAATATTTGTGTCAGTGGTCAATTCAATGACAGCTTGTAATTTGCAATCATCTGCAAAATTTAGTTAGCAAGAGGCCATTGACATTAGCTATGGCTTCAGAGTAGTAAATGGCAAAAAGGAGGGTCCCAAGACCAATCCCTGAGGGACTCCACTTGTGACTGGCCTCTTTGTATAGGTGCAATCTATCTTCCTGACTCTAGTTTGTGAGCCAGCTGGCTATCCACTGGGTGACATAAGGGTTTGTACCTAACCTCTTAACTTTGTCAAAAATGCCTGAGTGGGGGATTGTGTCAAATGCCTCAGCCAGGTCAAAGTAGGCAATGAGAACCATTTGCCTTCAACCATTGCTTTGGCAACCTTCTGAAAGAAGTCCACCAGGTTGAGTAGGCATGACCTGCCTTTGATGAAACCATACTGGGTTGGGTCCAGTGTCTGGAGAATTCCTATGTCATTACTGACCATTTCCATGATAATTCTTTCCATGGCTTTGCATATGAAACTAGTGAGACTATGGAGCTGTAGTTTCCAAGGTCTCTAGATGGCCCACCTTTGTGCAGAGGGATGAGTGTTGCTGTTCTCCATTCATGAGGCATGAAACCTGTTTGGAGGCTACAGTTAAATAGCAATTCCAGAGGGCTTGATAAATTATGTTTCATGCTATTTAGAAGGCATCCTGGGACATTGTCTGGGCCCACTGATGCAGTGTTCTTGGCCTTAGACAGAGCATTAAGGACCTGTTCACTAGTGATAGTAGGGGGAGTTATATTTGATATTTCCTGAGGGAAGGTTGAGGGGGAGAGATGGGTAAAGCTGGAGCTGGATTTGTCAGACAAAAGATTCGCTACATCTTTTATAGATGGCTCCATTTACAATGAGCTCTGCACACAATTGTGTATTGTCTTTGAGGTTGCAGACATAGCTAAAGAATGCCTTGTGGTTGTCCTTGGCCTGGAAGGTAAATTTACCTTAAATCTGGCTTTAGTAGACTTATTTGTCCTCTGAGTTGTTTGTTTAGTTTGATAAGAATGTTTTTATCCTGCTGGGTGCTGCACCTCCTAATTTTTGCCATGATTTTCTTCCTTCTGTTATACAGCCTATTGTTGTTGTGAGTCCATCAGGGTGGAATGTTTTTTGAGTTAGTTCTGTACTTCTTCCTTGTGGGTACAGCTGCCTCTTTGCAGCTATTACCTTGAATGTATAGGGTTTCTGTGAGCATTTCTGCGTAAACAGCAGTGCTCTCAGGGTTCATGAGGGCTTGAAATTTTTCCAGTTTATCACTTAAGAGTAGGAAGTTAGCCTTAGAGTAGTTCCTGAATATTCCAGGGTTAGCTGGGGTTCCAGGTTTTATTTTTATTTCAAAGGAGACCAATTTGTTTGTCTGACCTTACCAGAGAAGATATTACACTAGGGGGTGTGCAGCACTCTCCCATATAAGTGAGGATCAGATCCAGTATGGTTGCACCCCTTGTTGGTGTACTGACAATCTGGTCCAGAGAGTTTGTGTTTACAAAATCCAAGAATCTCTGTGCATGTACATTTGATATCATATATGATTCCCAGGTAATAGTGGGATAATTAAAGTTATCCATAAATATGGTATTAGGTTGGATGGTGAGTGTTTTCCATAAGTTTAAATACATGATATGGGTTTCCTGGGTCATAGAGGGGGACCTATAGTTTACACATACATTACCTCAGTTTTCTAGGAGCAAAATGGGCTGTCAATATCAATAAAGTGAGAGAAGGGGTAAGGGAATTAGTAGATTCTAAATTAAACAAGCCCAGGGTATAAGATGTGTACACCAACTAAGAGGGAAGGCCGATTTGTTCTTCTCCTCATCATTGGGTAGCATGGAATGAAGCTGAAATCTAAGACCTAGCTGGTGGGAGGCAGTTATCATACTATATCCTGAGTTATTACATTGAAAGAAAAGAGATGATCTAAAGCAGGAAATACATTTCAATGAGACTGCAGACAAGTGCATTTTTCACATAAGAAAGATAAGGAATGCTATGAAGGAAGGGGACAAAGAACATTCAGCAACTGCGGAAAAGGAAAAATGTGTGTGAATCAGGTAATGTAGAAGGTCATAAGATGTATGGTAGATGAAATAAGGGTAAGGCAAATAGCATGGCAGATGAGGAGGTTAAGGTGACAATGAACAACAAGATAGCAAATAGTGAAGTGAAGAGAGGTACAGCAAAAGAGAAGATAAATATAGTGTAAACAATCATAAGGTAGGAAGGGGAATATTAAGGAAAATGTTTTATTTTTTAACATATATACATTACTGAATTATCACTCATATGCTAAAATAGTCTCGCAATACATGCTCCATTTAGACTAGGAACACAATGGCTTAGCATCTCCCATAGTTCAAAAAATTTAGAAACCTTTATATGTTTTGAAAAAATGCAATGAAATATAATCAGAATAACCTTGAATTAACCTTTTATGGGTGTTTGATGTTGCCCCTTAAAAATAGTTCATGATTTTTTCTTAGAACTTTCCCTAATAGTTTATTGAGACAAGAAATGAGCCTTAGTGATACATTGTTTACCTTAAGTGGAATATCTTTAATATACGAAGCAAACACTGTGACAAAAGAAATGCCAAACTGTTTATTCAAACAAATACAAACAAGTGCAAAGCTTTCAGGTAGAACCCTTCATCAGTGCTAACAACTCAAAAAAGACTGATCTAATTTATATATTACTAAAGTAAGCACATGACAACAGACAACTAATAAAAACTTGACAACAATTAGTATATTATCCAAAAATACATAATTAAAAATTAGTATCAATTAATAAATTAGGCAAAAACTCATAAATTAAAAAACCCTTAATTAAAAATAACCAAACATCATATTTTTCAGATGTAAATTAGTGAAGTTGTCTTAACTAAAACTGTTTTAATCCAAACAGCACTATTTAAACCAGGTTTTAAATCAGCCCCTAGTATTAAGATCCAGCTTTATTCACTATATTCTAAGGCATTATTAAGATCACCACCCGTAAAATGTCTCTGTACCACATCTATCACTCTAAACCTAAACTCATGGGTTTCATCAGTATCTAAAATATGTTTGCTTAATGCATTAGTTGGAATCTTCCTACATATGTCTGACTTATGCTCAATAATATGGTGTTTAAACTTACGACTGCATTTCCCAACATTAAAACAGGAGCATTTTATGCAAGTTCCAAGATAGACCACATGGGTAGTATTACATGTGGCATAACAATGAAAAGTAAATGTTGTCTTACTTCCTGAGTGAATGAAGATGTCATTTGAAACAATATCCTTACAACTACAACTATAGCAGGGAAAGGTTCCAGATTTATTAGTGGTCTCATTAATAGTAGCTATATTAAATTTTTTACAGCATAATCTTCTCTTTAAATTCTTACAGTTTCTATAAGCAAATCTTGGTCTGTCATTTAACAGATGTTCCAGTTCAGGCATGGACAGTAAGATATTCCAATTTTTTTGTATTATGTTTCATACATAACTGATTCTTTTATCATAGTTATTATCTTGCATACGTGAAACATTATTCTGATAACTATTGTCTCTAAAAAAAAGGTTTAGCTGAACTATCCCTGCTATGAATAACTTCATTTAAAATGGTCTCTACAGCTACTCTATTGTAACCTCATTCCTGAAACTCTAATGCCATCTTCTGCATTTGTTCTTTACACCTAACTTCTGTGGTGTTTAATCTACGCACCCTAGTAAATTGACCTCTTACAATTCCATTAAAAATATGTGGAGCATGCATACTTTGCTAAATGTATATCGGTTCATATGCACTTCCTTTTTATAAACACTCGTATCTAGAACATTTCCTTTCTTATCCAATCTAACATTTAAGTAAGGGATAGAAAGAGCAGAACAGGTCGTCTTAAATTTTAGAAAGTCTGTGGATACTCAACAAAATCATTTAGCATTTGCTCACTCCCATTCCGAATTAGGAAGCAGTCATTCACAAAGAATTTGTATAGTAATACATTAACATTCAGAACATTCTTGTCACTGTAAATAAATTCACTCTCCCACTGATTTATGACCAAATTTGCATAGGTATTAGTCATGGGAGTACCCATGGCTATGCCTGCAAACTGTAAATAGGGTTGGTTCTCAAAGATAAATACATTCTTGGTCAATACAATCTCTAAAAGTTGGCAAATATTTTCAACATCTCTTGTATGCATATTTGTATTAGTACAAAGAAAATTACAAATAGCACTAATACCATATTCATTTGGTATCACAGTGAAACAAGAGTTAATATCAAGTATGACCAACAAAAAAATCATTTGTGGGATTAGTGCAATGCCATTCATATAGCTTAGTTAAAAAATCTCCCGTATCCTTTATATAACTCCTACAAAGTGGAAGATATTTACCTAACACAATTTGTAAATATAGCGATACAGGTTCCATAACCCATCCCCTACCTAAGACAATAGGTCTCATGGGGAGGTTTAAGGATTTGTGTATTTTTGGTAGTCCATACAACTTTGGAATAGCTAGGCATGAAAGAGCAAAAAAATTAAATAAATCAATAGATATGTCATTGTCTATTTGCATTTCATAAATCAGCATATTTACTTCGGCTATACATTTCCTAACATCTTAACCACTTATTTTCTTAAAAATACCATCAGACAGAAATTCATACATAAAAGCAGCATAGTCAGTTCTATTCATAATTACAACAGCGCCCCCTTTGTCAGCCTCTTTGATAATTATGTCATTATTAGATTCTAACCTTTTGAGGGCTTCATGCTCATCTAATATTAAATTACATTAAATTATATCCTTTATTTGTAACCTTACTTTCATAAAGTATTTTCAGTTGTTGTTCACATATATCTTGAAAGGCAGAAATAATGGGGCAGCTGTTGGGTATAAAAATGATCGACTTCTTACAAGCAATGTTTTCATTGTCTTTCACATTTTAAAAAATTAATTTCAAGTTTAAATTCCTAGTAAAAGTTGTCATATCTGTTAAAGATTCAACTAAGGTATCAGTTCCACTAGGAACAAAACAAAGTCCTTTTTGCAGTAAGTTAATGTCGGCTAATGATGGTTCATAATGTGATCAATTTATAATACCTGTTGATCCTACTGTTCATGACAAACGAATATGCTTTGTATTCATGGGCTGCTGTGTTTCCTCTTCATTCCATTCATGCCGTCTCTCTGCAACGAGCAGCCCCTCTAATATTTCAGTGGCCACATTTTGACTTTCTCTGGTAAATTCAGAGATATCACATCTGTTGTTTTGGAAAAAAAACTCCTGGTCATGATGATTTACGTTGGACTTGATGGAACAAGTGGTAATAGAATTAACCAGTTGCTGAGAGCAATTGGACTCTCCTCGATTGGATGAATTTTCAGTAAGTGTAGGTTGATTGGAAGTATTTTCATCGAATGAGTTTTGCATAGGGTTGATGTGTTAATAAATATTTTTTCATGCTCTTCATAATGAAAAATAAGACAATTTCAGCCTAGATAGGTGTGGTAGTGCTGGATATGAAAAGGTTAGTAGACTGAGTGATGTCAGAAGAGAACATGAATTAGGACCCAGTATGGTCTTGGGACCAAGTTGTGCTAAAGCTAGATGATCTGATACTGCAGGTAGAGAAGCAGCTGCAGAAAGCTTAACTGGAATTAATGGTGAAGCTGTTTAGCTTGGTTCATAAAAAAAAATGTGATGTGCTTTGGTGGGATAAATCCCAACAATTAAACAGTTTGCAAGGGAAATTTCTATACTCATAATTTTATCTAGGCTAAAAAGAAAAAAAAATATATCTGCTAAAAAGGTATGGTATAATGCCAGGAATCCAGAATTCACTGATAGTGTTACCATTTACCTATGTAGAGTGGTACATGTTCTCATGTAGAATAATGTGTCCTGTTCTTAAGACCATACCTCAAAAGAGATGCAAGATTAATAGAAAAGGATAGGAGTCTGACAGATGATGAGATAAATGAGAGTCATGCTGTCATGAAAGGCTGAGCACACCGGGTGTGTATGCACATAAGGAAAGGAGGAGCGAGGAGACAACAGAGCCACGCAGGTTTCCCATCAGATGAGGTAAAAGTGAAAAAGCTGAAAAGGAAGGATCGGTAGAAAACACCAAACAACACAGGTAGGGGAGGTGGATTCAGGAAAATTACGAGAACATTTTAATTCAAAGAAGATGACCGCAAATTGGCATTATTACCCTAATAGAAGTGGTTTGTGTTGCTTAGAAATTATGAAAAGACACATGGGATAGCTGAAAACAGATGTAGAGGGGAAGCTGTATCAAAAGTATCTATAGCATTTAGATTTGGCATTCACACTAACTTTGTTAGCACAAAAGCTATGAAACAAATGGCTTACTTTTTGAGCAATGTGGCTACTAGGGATGAAGAATGTCTAAATATGCTATATAAAACCTACATTAAACCTATCTTAAAGCACAATAATTTGATTTGTACATACAAAGAGGGACAACTATACATATTAGCGGGTATGAAAAGAGTTTACTAAAAGAATTATTTAATGAAAGATCCTCATTGTAAGAGAAGATGCAAATATTTAAATTGTTATTCTATTTCTTAGAGGTACATGTATGAATAACTAATACGTGATTACAAAAACCTTTCATAATCCTGCACTACAAATCTTATTCAACATGGGAATTTATAGAAGTGATAAATGCTTAGGCATAAGAATATTACATTTTGGATATAACTATTTAAAACAAAATCACAACATTCATAAATAATGAATGAAATAACGTACCTATCAAGGGTCTGGTTGCAAGCCTGTACTGGTAAATAAATGACCAACATAAGTAATTTCTAGCAGTCTGAATTTACATTTCAGAGGATTGAGCTTTAAATTTACTTCACGCTCTCTGTCCAAAACGTTCTTGAGGTTTCTCTTCACCATTGGCTCCAACTAGTAAATTATCTACTATTATTGCACATCGATAGCCTGAAAAAATTTGCTCCATTGCATGCTGAAAGACTTCACTGGCAGAATGCATTCCATAAGGCATCCTAAGGAATCTGTATCTACCAAATAGTGTGCTGAATGCAGTCAGGAGTGAAGATTTGCAATCAAGCATTACTTGCCAAAATGAACTCTTTGCATCTAAGACAGAAAAAACAGTGGCATTTGGCATGAGGGTGTCAATTTCCTTGACCATACGCATAGAATGATGAGGTCTTTTTAATGCCTTGTTCAAGTTTCTCGGGTCAATGCATATTCTGATTTCATCTGAATTTTTCTTATGAGCAGCTACCATAGAAGACACTCATTTGGTTCTGTGACTGGACAAATCACACCTTGCTAAACCATTTTGTCTAACTGGACCTTAACCTTGTCCTACATAGCTATTGGAACTTTTCTTGCTTGTCTGACCACTGGAATGACATCTGGGTCTAGTTTCATGGAGTACACAACTGGAAGTTTGCCTAGCTTGTTAAAAAAATCAGCATACTCTGAGAAAATAACATCACCAAAGCTGGAACTGGAACATCTGCTTACATGATGTACTTCTTTGGTAAAAGAAAGCAGTTTCATTCTTAAACTGTCTCTAAGACCTAATAATGACTGTGCATGTATTTTGGCTACATAAAATTGCAAGTTGTAACTGTTCCCACCCAGATAGCATGAAAGCACTACTGAGCCTTCAGTTTGAATCTCTTGACTTCCATAAGCAACAAACGTCACACAATTGACCAAATTAAGTTGTTCACCAGCTCTCACTTTAGCAAATATTTCTCCCGACATAACATTACACCAGTGTCTACTTTGAACTCCATAGGTTTACCATTGATCAGGACAGTACAAAATACCTTGTTCTTTGCCAGCAAATCTATTGCATTAACCTTTTCACTAACCACTAATACACCATCTATAAAGAAAGCAGGGTTGCAGCTCTTTACATGATTAACTTGCTTTTTTGAGTGACCTTTCTTAACAACTGAATGAGGCTTGCTTGATTTACAAAACTTTTGAAAGTGGTTCCATTTTTTTACACTTGTGGCATTGCTGACCAAGTGCTAAGCACTTCTCTCTTTTAGACTCATGGTTGGCTCCACAGTTACAACAGTTAACAATAAGACTTGACTAGGGTTTTGCTGACTCACCCTTATACCGCACTGAGCATGCCTGTTTTACTGAGCTAGTCTTGGAACTTGCTAAAATGCTATGGGGTTTCCCAGGTAGACCTGCAAGGTTGCAGCTGCCATGTGCTAAGGCCTGTTTCTGCTTCGCCTGTATTGCATACTGTCTACGTTTGCTCTAGAGACTGTTGAAACCATTCTGTTATCACTTGCAAGCATACTGGTGTGCCTTTCTGTGAGGTCATAGATTTGACAAATATCGATGGCTTTGCTCAACATTAAATCACTGTCACAAAGCAAAATCTTTCTTACTACAGCATTATTAACACCACACACAAGCCTGTCCTGTATTAACTCATCTTTCTAATCACCAAACCTGCACATTTTAGCCTTATTTCTCAAATCAGTGATATAAGCTGCAAATGTTTCACCTGGCTTTTGGTCTCTTGTATAAAATAAGTGCCTCTCTAATGTAACATTTGTCTGGGGGTTGCACATTTCTCTAAATTTACATTTTAAGCACTTATAGTCCTCCCTTGATTCAGCCAGTACAACAATATGGCAGTTTTCCCCCTCTCCTGCATATACTTCTGGTGCATACACAAATGAACGCTCACTTTCAATGGCTTCTTATCCAGTTAAGTTAAGCAAAATGAATGCCCTTGTACATGCATCTTTGTCTTTAAAAGCTGCTTGTATGAAAATATTGTATTCCTGCTCAAACACTCTCCAATTCTCTGCCATATTATGATCAAACACAAGTGGACTCAGTTTGCGAAATGCCTCTGCTATATCAACACACAGTAGTGAAGGTGCTTGAAATCATGTATGGACATGCACACACATATAAATATGCCAAAACTTTATGCCAGTACTTACAATTATGCCCAATAGCACAACAAGACTCTATGAAATAACTGCACTTTGTCAAATAAGTCTCCGTAGCACAAGAACACTTTGAAATCACTGGACTTTATGAAACCACTCCTTAGTGTAAGAAATACTTTAAAATGACTGTACTTTGCGAATAAACTGTACACAGCAGAAAAAGCTCAGAATAAGAAACACTTTCAGATTAATACACTTTGCAAATAAACTGTACACAGCATGGAAACTCTTCAAAATGGCTGTACTTTGCAAAATAACTCTGTACAGTCTAAGAAATATTTTGAAATGGCAGCACTTTGCAAATAAATGCACATAGCTCAAAAAACCTTTTGAAATGGCTGTACTTTGACTGCACTTTGCAATATAACTGTACTTGGAACACAGCAAACTCTTTGAAATAGTTGCATTGTAATAAAGCACACACTCTGCAAACACTTTGCACACTCTGAGATACTTCAAACAACTCTAGTTATGCTTTGAATGGCTTTGGTCAATGCAAAATAGTAGTTTGCGCCCAAAACACAGTCTTTTACTAAAAAACATGCAGTCACCTTGCTTTTTTAAGCTTATTTTGCCCTTTTATTGTACTCATGCCCTTTTAACCTCTTAACATACTCATTATACTTTTTTGCGCTTGTTTTACTTTAAACATGCTCATTATGCAAATCAAAGGTAATTCTTTTGTCCCATATGAATATCTCTGCTAGTTGTATCAAATATCATGGTTTCAAACATTTATTTTAATCAATAATGCGTTTGGTGCCCTTCATTTGATTAATAATACCTTTTGTGCTACTCATTTAATTAATAATGTGTTTTGTGCCTTAGAGAATGCTCCATTTTATTCTCTTTGCCAAATAAATAATTTGTGCAAGTTCTGGTTACCTTAAGTTCATTTCTGCACCCTTTTTGATTGTTTGAGCTTTGTTTCACTCAACCTTCTCAATAAACCTTCACCTTCAACTCTGTACCTCATGGCTTGAAGAAGTTTCTCTCTAAGTCCGAGCTGTGACTCCATGTTACTCGTCCGGTCAGTATAAAACAGACAAGCAGTTGTGGGTTCAATTCAAGCAGCTTTATTACACACAAACACACCAGGAATGAGGCTTTGTAACTTAAAATTAAATAAACGTATAAACAGACTGACTAGCACACTCATATATCTTAACATTCTGGCTGTTCTTTCAAAATGGCACTGCTGCCTGCACGTGCTCACTATTTATATGCATGCGCCTACATCTGAAAATGTTTCTTAAAGGTACATAAACATGCTCTGTTCTACAGATTGTACATTATTTTGTTACCCATTTATGAATATTCATAATGCAGACTATGTCCTCAGAAGGAAGATGCCTCAAAAAGTAGACACAATACTCCAAATAAGTCCTTACCAACCACCAGTATGGAGAAATAATAACTCTAAATTTTTGAATGATTATACCTGCTTCTGGGGCTCCCAGTTTTCTACCAACCCTTCTGTGCTTTCCCTTCCCTTTCCAACTGCTTACATTGAGGCCTTATGTTATGATTAGTGTTAGGTCCCTTTCCTTTTTTTTTTTTTTTACTATTATTGCTACTAGTTTTGAAAATGTGCTTCCCAGATGTATAAAGTTGCATGTTTTTCCATTCAGTTTAAGCGGCCAAGATTTACATAATTTCCCTTGTGTTTCTTTTTCTTTTCATGTTCACAACCCTTTACAGTGCTTTGTCGCATGAACAAAAAATGCAAACTTCTACCTTCCATTTGTCCTTTATTGTTGCTCATAAAGCATTGAAATGAAATGAAACATGAAGTAGCCCATGTCTGAGAGGATTGGACTTATTATGACCATCTGGGTCCTATTTCCTAGAAAATATCCAGTCAGCTCTATTAAATAGATGGGTAAAATATAGACTACAACTCAGATAGGCCTGGTTCAGCTAGCAGCCCAGGCACTGGAGGAGCCAATTCTGGGAGAAAGGGGAGTAACAAGGTTTACGTTGTCCCATGGGGAGGATGTGGACATGTTCTGGGCTTACACCTAGTGTTTACTTCTGGTAGAAACCAGGACCCTAGGAAAAGAGGGATCATCTGCTTAATGGAATGTGTGATAAGGAAGGCATCACAGAGGAAGTGTGATGGATCCTTTCTAATTTCCCAGTGAAATTCAACCTAATTACATCACCATAATGTTAGCAGGTAAGGCACAACCAAACAGCCAATGTAGCAGCCAAAAGCCCAGAGAAAGCTCTCTACTCCTGCTCTTCTCATCAATCATGGAGCAGTAAATAGCTCTGTAGCTTTAAAGATCCCCCTTTGGAAAAGACAACCAGCCAACAAAGGGTGGTATTAGAGTATGCCTCAATTTGCTGTGGTCCCAGAGAAAATGAGGTGGTACAGGGTGCTAGGCTAACTGACATCTGCTGATCCAAGAAGATAAGTCACTAGCAGAAAAAGAAAGCATTCCTTTAGAACACACACATGTTTTCTCAATGTGCTCACTAACCTGCTATACTGTGCCACATCTTGTGTATGCCTAATATAACACACCCATGGTCTGATTTTTGATCTAAGGTTGATTTAGATGGACCGCATTGCTGGAGGTGTCATATGAGTGTTTGTATGCAGAGCATGAAAAGTTACTTTTTTTCTATATATTGAAGTGAATAGGAAATATAATCTGCAGTTTTACTTTTGTTATTTAATTTTATTTTACTTTTTTACTAAGTAAATATTTTGGAATTGAGGTGTGTGTGTGTGTGTGTGTGTGTGTGTGTGTGTGTGTGTGTGTGTGTGTGTGTGTGTGTGTGTGTGTGTGTGTGCGTGTGTGTGTGTGTACGTGCATGTATGTGCGTGCATGTGTGTGTGTGTGTGCGTGCATGCATGTGTATCTGTGGTGTGGTGTATATACACATACACACATATACATATGTGTGTGTGTGTCTGTCTGTCTGTCTGTTTGCGGGTATGTGCAAATTAATGTCAACACCTTAATCCTAGAAAATGCAACAACATGTAAAAACTTGTTGCACCTTATACATGACACTGGATTATCTATATGCATTGAGATGGGATGTCAGGATTCAAGAAAATGGAACACAACAATGAGTGGTTACTCTTGCCATTAATCACAGTAAAAGAAAGTGAACACACAATGTTTCAGCATACAGAGGTCACTGGGCATGGGGCTTCATCATACAAATCACTTGTGTCTGTAAACATTGTAAACATTAGATTACATAAATCTTGAAACCCATTACTATTGTCAGTGATGCAAGGTTTATATTTTTATTTTTATTAAGTAATGTGATAACCTGGGCTATTAACCCAATGTCATTTATTAATCACAATGTTAGCAAGAGGTGTCCTAAGGTAATACATGGTTAGATCATATTGCTTATTATAAGCAACCTTTCAAACATATTGATGCAAGTATTTGAAGCAACAGTGGATTACAAGTATGGAGGTTGGCACATCTCATTAGTTTAGGTGTGTTATCCCACATACTGTGCTAGGTTACTTTTAATTTTTCATCTCAGCTCCACTTATATACAAGCTACTGTCCTGTCATTATAATCACAGCCAGTACCTGCATGTTTCCTGTAGTACCTCATTTCTTCACAGATGGCTAATGTTCAAATTTCAAAATCATTTTTTACAAACCATATTATAGCACAGGTAAAATAGTGGCCATAGATTGCATGCTGTGTCTGTGCATATTACATTACAGAATGGCTCTCCACGTTACAGCATGGGTCTCCTGAGTAATTCCAAAACTGGTGTGAAAGACCATATGCTGTCGCTGCCTTAATGACATGGTAAAATAAAAACATTCAAGGTACGGTTCCACAGAATAATGCTTCCTGTTTCAGTTCTGCATAATAACAATATCATGTGCCTTGAACAGATGTTGTTCTTCACATGTAACATTGATTACCTTTGCAAATTCATCCCCCACTGGATTTATGTGTAACATTTTTCTCTGTTAGTTTCTTTCCTTAGCTGTTTGCCTCCAACATTTTAAGAGGTCAGTTTGGAAGAATGAGGCAGTTTAATCACATATGCAACATTAATCCCACTGACTGTACAATTGTTAGATCAAATACTATAAAGTACTAATGCTACAACAGAAATGGAAGCATGTGTTCAGATAAATTATTCATCCAGGTCTACATCACTGTATGCAGTATTTATAAACTAATAGTACTCTGTATGCTTTCAAGGTATAGTGGCTACATTTACAGACCTGTGATGTATTTCTTTGTTTTGAAGTTTAGTATTTCTTTCTTTTGTATCTCAGACATTTTCATTTTAAAAGTACACGCTGAATATATCTGCCTGTTCCGAATTTTGACCGAAGGGTTTGATAAATGTACCTAGACTCAGCCAGCAGGGTCTTAAAACTTAAGTATTCCTGTTTATCTGAGCTTAAAAAATGAACATTACCATGTCCTCTGTTTATTCATAGCTATAGAATAGATTACAATTACCCAAATTAAAATTTGATTTTCGCTAGTGCTCTTCACTTGTTGTATGTGTAGGGTGTAGCTTCTGTTCCTTTTATTGTTATTTAAATGCTTTCTTCTTTTCTTCACTCTTGTTTTATACTGCACCCCAATTCTCAACTGAATGTTGCTTTTATTTACTTTTTTGGCTATTAGCTTTTTTGGATCTTCCTCTGATTATAAATGTGCACTGTCTGTTGGTAATGTCAATGACATTCTACTGTATTTTCAAATCTCACAGGCCCTAAACCATGCATAACATTTGCCAGGTCTCGTACAGACCTTGTGCCACACAGAGAGAATATAGTGCTGTATAAAGTAGATGTGAATAACCAAGCAGGGACGTGCTGCATAAGTAGGAAACCAACTATGCTACAAAGACAGCATACAGAGCAGGATGAGAAAGTAGCCACCTCAGCTGAGTGGTGCAGAAGAACAATGTAGATTGTGGCAGTGGCCTTGTGCTGTCGTGCATGAGCCAGGATAGGGAGACACGGGATACACACAAATCGACAAACATAGGACAGAAATGGCTGAGGAGAGTGCAGGGTATGGGCAATTAGAATGCTACTTATGACCACAGAAGATAGAAGGGATCTGCACGTATTGTGACCGGCTGGCACTAGGCAGAGCACAGAAGCCAAATGAAGCTTCTGTGAAAATCCTGTTGTCTGGTACTCAGTCAGAAGAACACCATATTGATTCCATGAAATGTGTAGAAGGGGAGTATAAAAGAAGATATATAGCAAGCAGAGTTGCACACAGAAGGAAAACATACAGAGATATGAGGATGGGAAAGATATGGCAGTTTTTTGTAGGGATAGATCCCCCATTTTATATGTATACAGAAAGGGTAATGGAAAGAGTGAAAAGGAAATGGAGAGGTTAGACAGTGAGGGCAGATAAACAAATATGAAGCAGAGAAAAAAGATATATTGGCACACTAGGAAGGGGAGACATGGGATAAACGTAAACAAACAAATAAAGGGTAGACCAACAGCTGAGAAAAGGGTGGTGTATGGGCAGCATACCAGATTCTGGCCAACCCATTGGGATGTTATTGGACTAGATGGAGGTCCTGGGTCTTTGTGTCAGGTGATTCACACCCTGCTCTTGTGGCTCAATGTAGGGAACACCTGGTTAGAAAACCACAGTTTCCTGCAAGGGGAGGGGGTTGATGTTGGCACATGGACTGAATCCCAGACTCAGGACACAGTGGCAATAACCCTCGCACCCGGTGTTCAGAATAAAAGTGTGGCCTCATTGACACCTGACCTCAGGGTTACACAGCACAGGTGCAGACCTTAACAGTCAAGGGGGGCTTCTTCATGCCTGAAAGGGCCACCAGCATTTTTCCATTGTCTGAAGCTCCAAATGAAATCACTGCATCCACAATGGTTATCCTCTGTCTATTTGCCTACAAGGGGTTCCCAGTACCATCAAGTGTAAGAACTAGCCCCTTATATGCAGGCAATGCTTGGAATCAATAAACATATGGGCACAGTATGCAGCTACTGACTCCACCACGAAGATGATTGTTGTTCTGCATGGCTTTTGTGAGAATATCACTCAGTACTACCAATACCTCAAAGAGATAATAGAGTAAAGGGATGATATCATGATAAGTCTCATCAGGTCTGTACCAGCACATGCTGTCATCATGGCAACCTCCATGCAGAGGACAGCAAGTGTCACCCTCACTATCATATTCAGCAGTGTTGTCCAAGGCCTGGGAGAATATATATTTCAGGTAGATGGCCACCTAGGCAGGCCATTACAGAGAGGACTGTCTGAAATTCTGAGAATAGGGTTATCACACTCTACCATTCCAAATTTGCTGGTGGCTATCACATACAACCTTCAGGGGCAAAACTCCTCAACATCAGACCTGAAGAGGTCCTGTTTCGCAGATACTGCCACATCAGTGTTACATGTAGACACTCTAGTCCCATCATATCCAGCCACTGTGGTGATTCCACAGCACTGTCAGGTACTGGATCACTGACTCTTTCCACAGAGGAGGTTATCTTTGACACAAAAGTCCCACCTCCATGAGACCCAAGTATTTACATCTTTTCACCTGTAAACTATCAAGGCTATGTGTCCAACCTAATGTCAATAAGCTTCAAGCACCTGGGCAAATGATGAAAGATGTGACGCACATCACTTTCACTCCAGTATGGTGTTAGTGGAGATGCGTAAAGTACAATGTGACTTGAGCAGGCACTGTCCAGGATAGCCATTAAATAGCATATCCTACATCATTCTGTTCTATGTGACACTGCACTGTCACTGTATGCATGTCAAAGCCCATAAAGATGAAGCAGACGTTGCTGCTTTGTCTGTGCTGATGTATACTGTGCACAGTGCTGTCTGTAGGGGGGATGTGGCCACTGGTTGCACTCTATCAGCATAACTGTTGTTGATACTTGAGGGTGTACTTCTATGGTAGCTGTGATTGGACCTAATTCCTCATGTCCATTGGTCCCTAAGTCTGAGGACTGGGCTGCTTACTTCCTATAAATCATGTTATGTAGCATGCAGTCGTTATGTTACAAATAGCTTGCAGGCTGTGCCAGAGACATACTGCAATGCCCCACCCCTGATTGTCTAGGCAGCAGAACCAGGCCTTCAGTAGGCCAAATGCTCACATAACAATATTCCTGGTTTGTTTTTTGGCAATATTGTATTACACTCTGGCCATACTGTGTGGGGTTAATTGACATCATCAAACAGGGCTCAAGGGAGTACACTGTATCAGCTAAAGTTCTGTGGGAAAATAACAGAGGTGGGGGACAGAGATAACTTGCATACCATATGTGAGAATACTGGGCACTTCTAGAGTGTTCTCCATACACATTGGTTAACAGACCCTGTACCTTGCATGTTACCTGACGATCAATGGAATGCAAGTCCTTATTACTGATATACCATTATCTCTGACACTAGCTGTAGCTTTTATTGCTGCATCTGTGTAATCTATAGCTCTCAGTACTCCAGAAGGTGGACAATTTTGTAGAAGCCAGGCATGGTGGTAGTGGCTGTCTCCCCTGTACTGTTAAGAAAGCAGATATGTTCACCCACGTGTAGTAGAATTTTATTTAGGAATGCCTTCTGAAAATACTCCATGCCCAAACCTATGCAAGATGTCCCCTGCTTGTCCCTGTAGATACAATGGTAATAGCTACCCATACCTTGAGATCACATGGTATAGGAAGTCCACACATTCATCCAGATTTTGTTTGTGGACCATTAATGTCAACCATTGCCTGTATAATACTTCTATCTACACAAAACCCATCTGCCAGCTGATGATCAGTTTGCTGATGGTATGTCATCCTCTGCCAAGAATGTTATTGATCATGACACCAGAGGCCAGATCATGCTCCTGGATAGAGGTTAGTGGCACTTATAGGCATCAAAGCATCAAATACTGTTCTGCTATTACTGCTGCTGTGGCTTCTGCTGCTCCTTGCATGTTCTCCAGTTGCAGCTCCACAACTTTTTGCCTTTATAGATGCAACTATTTGCATGTTTTCACTCCTGATGACTGAGTCACAACCGTTTTTTGGAAACTATCACTTGTACCAATTTATGCATGCATTAGACTGTTAGACTGTGCTTCTTCATTTACATGTCATTATATTATCATTTGCAAATCCCATTCTGGCACTGTTTTGTCTATAGCCCTTTAATGCCAGCCGGTTCATTGAATTGTTATGTAGCTGCACATGTGCAATTTGGTGCAGTGGTGCATGACGCATTCTATGCAACATGACTATGAATGCTGGGCAATGTCTTTAACTTTAGCAATACATTTGTAGACATTCCCTTGCATATGCAGCAGTTCATGTAACTGGCATTTATCTGGCTATCAAGTTAAATAGCTGTTATACTTTCACTTAGGTAACTCGGCCCCTCTTCAACAGCAATCCTGCTTCGAATTTTATAAACATAGAAATTACAATATCCATATGTTCAGACCCTGATTCACTGTTATTTGCATTTTACTCCTTTTCTGATTTAGTTCCTCTTTAATCCATATTTCTAGTTATTTCAAACATTTAATTAAGGTCTAATCATTTGAGCAGCAGCACTGTCATGCACTGTTTATTCTTTATTATGTTATTTATCATCTAGTCATTTTTTGTCAGTTAACGGGCTCTGTAGATATAGCTACAGTAATCATCGTGGTTTTTTTTCAGGATTGTCTCACCCCATCTAAATAGGTGCTAGTCTATTATGTTGTGCAACAGTTTCTATTTGCTTGCTAATAACTAATGACTTGTGAAAGTATTATATAAGCAAATGAGTTTGTTTGCTTTTATTACTACATTAATGTAGTTAAAAGTCTGTGTCTGTGTAACTCTACCATGATATCTACTGTTTTATATATATATATATATATATATATATATATTATATATATATGTGTGTGTGTGTGTGTGTGTATGTATATATATATATATATATATATATATATATATATATATATATATATACCTTGTTAGGTTATTTTTTAGGACATCCTTATTTCATTATGTATACATATGCATTATTAGGTTTTTATTTAATATGGAAGGGGGTGACATTTTTTTTTGACATTTTGTTTTACCTTCATGCATAGGTATTTGTTTATTGTGGATGTATGTGCAACTGTGCTAAAACATTTATTATATTTATTATATGACCTTATATATTTTTATACCAATGTTGAGGGATGTGTTGACCAGAATGGATTAGCATTGTATTTATTGAACAAATGTCACAGTAATTTCAGTACGAGTGTTTTAATTACATATCATTACATTTTTATGGTTTATTTTATTCAATTGGGACTAATTACCATTACGAGGTAATTAGGAAGGAGGTATATAAGGAGGGAATACAATGTATTTTTAATTTCTGATGAAGTCCTGGACATACTAGGATGAAAACATGGTGTTTTGCAACGTTAAATAAAACAGAACTTTTTGCTCCTTTCTACCCTGTGTTGGTGGCTTCGTTTTGCTGGTTCCTAGGTGCTTTATTTTGGATGTTTATATATATATATATATATATATATATATATATATATATATATATATATATATATATATATATATATATATATATATATCTATATATATATATATATATATATATATATATATAATATCTACTGTTATATTGTTTCCTGGAGATCTGAAACATTTCTATCAAGCTTTTCTTCTAACTGCGCAGTTCCCTGTTGGATTTACCCAGTCAACATTTAGTAAATAAAAAAATATTGCCACTAGTTAATATAATAGATATGGGCAATCTGTATTGTGCAGTTGATGAACCCTTGCCACCCATGATAGTCTTATTGATATCTTGATGGTGTCAGGTATATGCATCATAAAATTGCACAGAACCAAAGGAAAAATGCATATGTGCACAAAACTCAAACATGTTATATACTCAGTCTATACTTAAAAATATTGTAAATATCTTTATTTTTATGTGTATGTGAAACCATGGACTTTTTTGTACTAAAGCTGGGAGCACTGTCTGATTAAGTGACTTTGCTCAAAATGACACAAGAAGAAAACAGAGAGAGGATGCCAAATCCTGGACTACAGAGAAGAGCACATTAACAACGCTGTCCCTTAGCCCTAAGCAGTGGCAACTGAAGAGTTATATGCAGTTAAATAAAATTGGCTCTTGATGATTTAGTCGTACTGACTAGTGTTGCCAAAAATGGACATGGGTGTTCATGGGTGATAAGTGGTTTGAGGATATGGTCTACTTTGGCCTTCGCCAAGGACCTATGCTAATGGTGGGAAGGGTGTAAAAGCTGGCCAGTATATGCCAGCATAAAGTTCAGCAACCCTGGGCCACTAAAGTAGTGGCCAGTCAGTGTACATTTGCCTAGTTAGTTTTACCTGGGAGAGCTCTGTTGAGCAAAAGCTGGAAGAAAACCAATCAACCTGCCAAACATGAACTAAAGATTGCTAAACTCAATGTAGGTTTACTGACAGAACACAGCTTGAAAGTGGATGACATCATAGTAAGGAGGAGGGTGGACATCCTTTGATCTTGGAGACAAGATGGAAGAACAGTACAGCAAAGATGGAAGGGTAGTACAGCAAAGCCACTTGGCTTGAGATCTAGAGTCTACTACTTAGCAGGACAGACTAGAAATGGTATGGGAATTGTAATGAGGGAGAGGCTTCAGAAGACATTGAGGGATGTCATCGGAATTAGTAACAGACTCATGGCAATCAGACTCCAGTGTAAACATAGAGTACTGCTCATAATCTCAGCCTATGCTTCACAACAGGGTTGTGATATTGAGAAAAAAGGGTGCATTCAGACAGTACTAGTTGCAGGACCTACTAGATAAAGCAGGACAACATGAATTGGTGTTGATAACGGATGACCTCAATCCACATATTAGGACAGACAGAAAAGGATATGAGGACTGCCTTTGTCCACGTGAGTGGAACAATAGGAATACAGAAGGAGAGGCCATTCAAGCCTTCTGGCAAATGGCTTGATGGTGGCCAACTCTTAGTTCAGCAATAGAGACAAGATCACATAAAAGAGTGACGAACATGCTACTCAGGTAGACTTCCTCCTAGTAAGAAAAGGACATTGGGGTAGAATCAATGATTGTAAAGTCATCCCCAGTAAAACATTTGGTTCACAGCATAAACTACTGGTTGCCACAATCAGCTTCAAGCAGAGGTCAGAGAAGGTTCTAAGGTCAACAGAGACTAGGCTGAAGACCTGTAAGTTTACTGGAGGAAAAGCACAAGAGTTCAAGGAATTGCTCAGGGCTCTAGTACCTCTGGAATAAGACGAGATAAAGAGGAGCTGAAGAAGAATGGAACCACCTCAAAACAGCAGGTGTGAGGAGGGATCTATGTCAGATATTCAAGTTTTCAGAAATTCAAAATTTAGACATCAGGACCATATGATCACATTTCCGAAAACTCAAACATAAAAAAAAAGACACAAAAAACTACCTTTTTTACGTTTTTGCAGGGGGCCAAGCCCACTTGCACCACCCCACACCCCCTGCAAATTAAGTATACCAACTCTGAGATCACACTACAGTGAGGAAAAGGGTAAATTTCCCGATCCGCACTGTACCACAATCTCCAGTCAAAAGCTTTGTGTTTTCAAAAACTCGATTATATGGACTCGACCATATGAATTTTGAGTTTCTGAAAACTTCATAGGTATGTGGCAGAGGCAAGTATGTAATCAAAGTACATAAGGAATGCTTATGGTGGAATGCAGAAGTCCAGGAAATCATCAAAATAAATAATGACTCCATGAAAAAGGGAGAGATAAAAAAAAAACAGAGCAGGCTAAGAAGGAATACTGGTTGGCTAATAAAGAGGCTAAAATAGGAGTTGTAATAGCAAAGAACAAGGATCAGAGGCACTCTACCAGCTTCTGGAACATGACTCAGCAGATGGCATAAAGAAACTCTATCAAGATGCAAGGCAAAGACAGAAAGATAAAGAAGATAGTCAGATGCACTTCATAAGGGATGCCAGCAACAACCTACTCACCATTTCACAAGAGATCAAAGGCTAATGCAAAGAGTATTTCCAGCAACCTCTGAATGAAAAAAAAACACCACAGAAGCTGTACTGCCCCAGAAACAGCCTGTGGTGAGAGAAGAGGAGGAGCCCACCATAGATGAAGTAAGAGCAGCACTAAGGAAAATGAAGACGGGGAGAGCTGCACGCTCAGATAAGGTCACAGAGCTATGATTGAGATGTTGAGTGAGTAAAAGGAGAAATGGGTCATGAGAGTTCTTATTGCACTATGGAGAGAAGGGCATATCCCAGATGACTGGAAAATAAGCATACGTATGCCAGTGTGCTAGACCAAATTGGGCATCCACAACTGTGGGCAGTATAGAGGTATCATATTCTTGTCACATGTTGTCAGAATTCTGGAGACGGTGATTGATAAACAAATATGCAAAGCAGTAGAAAGTAAGATTGGAGATGAGCAGTTTGGATTCAGGTCAGGATGCAGTACAACTAACCCAATGTTTACAGTGAGACAGATAGTAGATACAACTAACCCAATGTTTACAGTGAGACAGATAGTAGATACAACTAACGCAATGTTTACAGTGAGACAGGTAGTAGATACAACTAACCCAATGTTTGCAGTGAGACAGATAGTAGATACAACTAACCCAATGTTTACAGTGAAACAGATAGTAGATACAACTAACCCAATGTTTACAGTGAGACAGATAGCAGATACAACTAACCCAATGTTTACAGTGAGACAGATAGTAGATACAACTAACCCACTGTTTACAATGAGACAGATAGTAGATACAACTAACCCAATGTTTACAGTGAGACAGATAGTAGATACAACTAACCCAATGTTTACAGTGAGACAGATAGTAGAGAAGAAGCTAAAAACGAGAAAAGAGTCCTTCTGGGCATTCCTAGACTTGGAGAAAGCATATGGCAAGGTCCCACGAAAGCTGGTTTGGGCAGTCCCATGATGTTTTGTAGTCCCAGACACAGTGGTAGACTTAGTGTAGGCTATGTACTAGGACCCATCGACTCATGTATGAAGAGTGAGAGTTGGTGTGCATCACAGTTAGGCTCTAACCCTACTGCTGTTCATACTGTTGCTGAATTACATTAGCAAAGAAGTTGGAGGTGACAGATCAACAAAGTTGCTGTATATAGAGGATGTGGCTTTACAGGCTGACTCTGAGCAAACACTTTAAGAGAGGATAGGGGAATGGAATGCAAAACCTTCAAGTATTTGGGAGGGATGGGTGAAGAGAAGGGAAGACTGAATGAGGAAATCAAAGCTAGAATCAGAAGGGCTGCAGCCAACTGGCTTGGAGTGTCAGGGATAGTGTATAACAGAGGAATGCCAAAGAAGCTGAAAAGTAAGGTGTGCAAAATGGAGATGCAACCAGTACAGAAACCAGGGCAGTAAAGGTAGAGCAACTGAGAAAATTAGAGGTGATAGTGATGAAGTTCCTGAGATGGGTGGTAGGATGCACACTGTAGGACATATGAAGAAATGAGGACATAAGAGGAGAAGCCAAAGAAGCTCTAATTGTAGAGAAAGTAAACAAGAGCAGATTATGGTGGTTTGGCACATATGCAGAAAAGCAGAAGACAATCTGGTGAAGAAAATTCGGGATAGACAGAAAAAAGGCAAAAGAAAACAAGGGTTTCAAACAAAGAGATGGATGGACTGTATGACAGTAGACCTGTTACAGTCAGACTTGACTGTCAAGGAAGGAGAGACATTGAATCGGGAGACATGGCAACAGTTGACACAACATCACAACTCCATGTGGAAAATGGGAAATGGGGGGGGGGGTTGGTGGTGATGATGATGACATACAAAGTTAATAGGCCAATCTGTTTTGTATCAACTTGCATGCTCTGAACAATAAAAAGTATAACATTGTAATGTCTAGCATTGTTGACTGACTATAATCCTCACAGAGTTACCTAACAAGTTAAAATTATTTGAGTGACAGGGCAACATTATGAAGCAAATTCAGGGACAGTTGAATGGTCTGACAGACATCAGAAGGAACTGTGGAGTGGACATCTAGAGGCTTGCACATCTGTTCTGTGCTTGTGCAACTCCCTATATTTCTCTTGTGGCTAAGTAGCATATAATAGATATTTGTTTTTACTGTGTCTCCCCTTTCCTTGCAGTAACTCCGCCTTCCCCCTTGCCATCTCTTTCTCCTCCCTCTTCCTTATTCATTCTGGTACCGCCTCCTCTCATTCATTAAGTTCAGTTTGCTGACACATCAACCAATGCAAAAACCCTTTTTAAAGAATGCTCAGTTGCCATTTGCTTGTTAGTAGGGCAGCCTCACTCATCAATATGTAAGCTTGATAAACAAGCTTAAGGCCTCCTGACCATTGAGAAGCTTGATGCCTTGGACCCCTGCAATGGAACTTGGAGGTATCCATGTGATCATCCAGCTTCAATCATAAAAATATAATTTTTTTTTTTTTTTGCTGGGCAAAGGCTGCTCCTGCTCCATGCAGACAGCTACATACACTATTAAGATAATCATCTCAAGGATGACTGTGTCTTTAGGAGAGACAGAAGCCATCTTTGCACTGTTCTGCTTTACATTTTTGTTGCATTGCCCCTTTAATTGTTATTTGAGTGAACTTCTCAGAACCTTTAACTCACGCATGTGCATTTTGGTCAGTAGGGCTATCCATTGCTGATGTAATTAGGCATAATGCTATCATATAGAAAAATAGCATTAAACAGCAATGTGACATCAAAGTATTACTTAACAGAGCTGTTCATAACGGTAACTAAAATCATATCCCTGTATTCCTGACAGTTCCATTTTTTATCACAGAGGAGATAATAATTGCCTAATACTAGGGTGAACTGTTCCTTACTGTCTGTATCTTGAGCATGTTTTACTTAAGACCTGCAGCTGTTCACAGCAATCTCTTCAACTTTCTGTGGCTTTTCATTTGCTAAATATTGAGCATTAAATTCTGTTAATATCTTAAACTGAAATGGAATACTTATGTCGATACAAATAAGAGTTTCTGAAGCTCCCACCTTACATTTGATGAATTTGTTACAAAGTATGCTTTTATTTCTGCTTTCTTCGAATTATTTTGGTATGTCTGGGCTGTATGTCACCTCCACCTACTTACTACCATCCCTACTGTACGGTGCTCCTCTTCTAACCAACCTTTCTACTACCATCACCTCAAAACTAGAAATCTGTTACAACAAAATCGTTAAATTTGCTACTAAATCTAAACACTCCTCCCACCATTGCACCTCTCTCCACAAGCTAAAGTGGATAGAACTTCCTAACCACCTAGACTACATCCAACTTACTACAGCCCACAAACTAATCTTTAAGCCTACTGCATGCCCTTCTCTATCTTACCATTCTACACTCCGCACAGACCCCTAAGATCTGCCCAGCAAAATATACTTTCGGTATATAAACCAAAATGTCCCCCTGGCCAGTTTCTCCTGTCCCATTCATTAGCCAAAAAATGGAACTCTCTCCCACCCAGGCTAAGAACTACTACAAACTCTGAACACTTCAAATCCCAGCTCCATTCCTACTTCTCCCAAAATTGCAATTGTAATTGCATTCTTCCTACCTATTTCCTCCTAATGTCTCTTATACATGTACTTTCCTCTTACCCCTTTAACCTGCTACTTCTTCTACACCTACACCACTTGAACCTAACGTAAAATAAGTCTTAAGCCCTGATTGCTTATTATGTAAATATTGTACACAGCTTTCTATCCCTACTCTCTCTCCTTATCCTTCTCTCTTTTACCTACATATAAGCCTGGTACTAAGGATTATACTAACTAGCTTAGAAGAGTATCCACCTCTGTACCACTAAACATCAGCCTCCTTCTCCACTGCCAAGCCAATTCTCAATGATTTCACTAGAACCTTTCTCCAAACAACCTTCCCCTCTTTTTCTATCACTCAACTTCCCCTCTCTTCTCTCACTAGAATCTTATATGCTCACATGCTAAACTTGGAACTTTTCACCTCTGTTTTTCTCCCCTATTCTACTAGACATATGCTTACTACTAACCTGAAAGTCTCTGTCTTTTCAACTACCTACAGAAGTCTTTATAATTTGATAATCCTCGTTATCCTTTCCTGTTTATCCTGCCACTTCGGTCTCATACATCTACATGCAAATGGCTCTCTATCTATCTATGTGCATATGTCATGAACTGTGCTCAGGTTGTCTAACTATGTACGTACGTTAGGAAAGGTACTCAAGCTTTTCTTACTAAAATACTTTTGTCACTTCTGTTTCATCCATGCACTGTAAATAGCTTTCTAATCAATAATGTACAAATGCTATGAATTACATGCAAACGGCTCTCTATCTATCTATGTGCATATGTCATGAACTGTGCTCAGCTTGTCTGACTATGTACGTATGTTAGGAAAGGTGCTCAAGCTTTTCTTACTAAAATACTTTTGTCACTTCTGTTTCATCCATGCACTGTAAATAGCTTTCTAATCAATAATGTACAAATGCTATGAATTACATGCAAACGGCTCTCTATCTATCTATGTGTATATGTTATGAACTGTGCTCAGCTTGTCTGACTATGTACGTATGTTAGGAAAGGTGCTCAAGCTTTTCTTACTAAAATACTTTTGTCACTTCTGTATCATCTCTGCACTGTAAATAGCGTTCTAATCTACAATGTATGGACGCTATGAACTACAAACAAATTGCTCTCCATCTATGTATGTATGTTATGAACTGTGCTCTAGTCATCTAACTTTGCACATATGTTTTGAACCGTGCTCAAGTTCTTCTTGTTAATCCTCTCCTCTGCTCCTTTTCAATTGTTAGAGCTCAATATATAATTTTACATTTGTTTTCTAAAATGTATAACTCCATGCATAATTGTATAATGTAAAATTCTACGGTAGTTTTAATTGTATGCAACATGGAGCTTTTCTCCCCGGGCCTCCACTGAAAACAGGCCCCTTGGGCCCAGCGGACCTCCCCAGTTATCAAAGCATAAATAAATAAATAAATAAATGTATGGTTTGATTAAACATTTCATCAGAAGGAGGCTCTTCATTGGCATTTTTTATTTTTTTCAGGCTAGAGTACCTGTGCTTCATGACTTCCACTCACAACTTTGCTTTCTGGCATTTCAGCAAGTTAAAATGTGCCATTGATCTCAGGCAAGACTAAGACAATCAGACTTCTACTTCTGGCTTTTCCCAGTTAGGGGTCACCACAGTAGATCACCTGTCTGCTCATGATTGGCAGTGGAGTTTTATGGTGTCGAGTTGCCAACCCGGCACCCAACCTTCCACAGAAGGCACAACATGCACGCATGCCTAGGGCCAATTTAGAGTGTCCAATCCACCTACAGCATGTCTTTGGGATGTGGGAGGGAACCGAAGCACCTGGTGGAAACCCACATGACCACAGGGAGGACATGCAGACTCTGCCCAGAAGGCACCCCAGCCAAGAATCAAACCGGAGAACCTCTTGCTGTGAGGTGGCAATGCTAACCGCTGCACCACTGAGGCCGCCCATTAAGACAATCAGATTGATGTTTGATAATACTTCACTCAGCATTAAGATTTCACTTTCTGGTGAGTATAGTGCAATGTGCAAATGCTGTTGGAGATATGTTTGCTACTTACCATGTACCTTCCTAACATTTTCCTTTAATCCTTTACTTCTGATATCCCCTTCTTTCTATGTCAGGTTAAATATTCTAAAGGTGCTCAGCCAAGATATTATATTTTCCTCATTGTACACTTTATAACTTAAGCTTCCCTTATGGTAAATGTAATTTAATTGCAGGAATTACCTCTTGCTGCTTGATAAAATTATCTCACTACAGAGGAATGAGGGGGGCTGAGATTCTTAGAAAATAAAATAAAATAACATAATAATAATAATAATAATATGATGATGATGATGATATAATGCCCAGTAATCAAGGGAAGTCTGAAGTAATCAAGTAATTATTCACTCTAGGTCTTATTGCAATCTTTGTAATGTACATTTCTGTTGCTTTATTATGTAGCATTTACATTCATAATATAGCCCCAGTCTGCTGCATAGAGAGTTAGGGCCCTTACTGGGACCCGTGATTAGACCAGCATCACAGGCTGTGATTCCGGTGACATAGGCTTTATTCCAACCATTTATTATTCCCCTCCCTTTTTAAATGATGAACAAAGTCTCTCGAACAGGGAGATCTGTAAGCAGAGAGAGAAAGAAAAGGAAAGTAACTCAATAAATTCTTTAGTGGTTAATATTTCGAACATTCAGCTCACTCACTCTCAGATAGATCTATTAGAGAAAAGTCTCAGCTTTATTCCTACAACCAAATCTACACATGATGAATTTGCACTGGACTTTAGAATGTTTGGAAGGAATCTCACTTTGAAGTATATTTTTGGGGATGGAAATGATAAATGTTCCATTAAAAGTAATATTATGCTCAAGAAACTGAGCACATTTGTTCCCCTCAACCACCCAGCCGTGGATTCTTTTATTCATGCCTGTGAAGAGGAGTTAATGAGAACAAGAATGTCTCAAAAAGGGAAACAGTTTTCAATATAACCAAAGAAGAAACACAGGCACTTAAAGAGCTTAAAGAAAGGAATGATATTGTGGTTAAACCTGCTGATAAAGAAGGAGCTATAGTGGTAATGGATGCAATGATGTATGTCCAATGGATGAAAGAATTATTAAGTGATCGAAAAACCTATTCCTTGATTAGTAAGAATGGACAAAATATTACGAAACGGAAGATCCAGCAGGTTCTTTATGACATGCTATTGCAAAGAGAGATTAATGAGTATTTGCATGATCTTTTCATCACTGAGCACCCCACCGTACCAACTATCAGTGGATTACCAAAAATTCATAAAGATCTTAAACGCCCACCTTTAAGTCCAATTGTGGCTGGTAGAGGATGGTTGATGGAATCTATTTCTATGCTTATTAAACAAGAACTAAAAAAGATGCTACCTAGGGCCCCCATTGTGATTAAAGATACAGCTGAGTTTCTACAACATCTGTATATAGCTCTAGAACATTGTGATGATCTTGAGAGTCTGCTATTGGTAACCCTAGACATGAATAGTTTATTCACTTCCATATCAAATAATTATGGCATTGAAGCAGTAAGAGAATTTCTAACTGAAGAGAAGGTAGAATCACGTTTGATATGTGATCTTTTGGAAATCGTGTTGGAGTACAATGTGTTTACCTATGACAACAGCTACTATTGGCAGAGATGGGGTGTTTCCATGGGCACACCCTGTGCTAATAGTTATGCAAACTTGGTTTTAGCCAACTGGGTGAGAGCTTGGTCCAAGGATGCTAATAACATTTGGAATGACCAGATAATTCTGTACAATCGGTTTATGGATGACACCTTCATTGTATGGAAGGGCAAATAAGAAGATTTAAGAAGCTTTGTTAACTTCCTGTTACAGACCACTACTTTCCTGAAATTTGATGTAAAAACATCTAGAGAGATGATTGACTTTCTGGATGTGAGATTATCTCTTGATCCGGGGAAGGGAATATACACTTGCCTTTATAGGAAAGATATGTGGCGAAACAACATGCTCCATTTTTCCAGTATGTATCCCAGGCATATTTTCTCTAACATTGTTGAAAATCAAATTGCAAGGATTTCAAAGCTATGTACAGAAGAGGCAACCTTTCTCCAGGAAGAAGAGAGGCTCATTAATAATTTCAGCCAATGAGGTTATGGAAAGAGAAGTTTAGAACTAAACAAGACCAGAATTAATGACATACGTAAAGGAAAAGGCAAACCTTTTTATTCTTCTAAGGTCAGAGAAGGTGAAAGTACACCATCCCTAGCTATACCTAAAAGAACATCTAACTTAAGGGTCAATTTGACTTACACTATGGACCATGATAACGTATGCCAGGTGATCAGAAAGTTCTGTCTGATTCTAACTTCAGATAAAAAGTTAAAAGAGATTGTTGGAGATAACCCAAGTTTCCTTTTCAAAAATAAAAAGAATCTCAAAAGGATTTTATGTTCAAATGATGGGATATGTAACAACTGCATACATAATAATTCATCAGGAACAAAGAAATGTGGCTTCTGCAAGGTCTGCAATGTAATCAATTGTAGCAACACATTTAAGCATCCGGTTACTAAACAGACATTTGTTTTTCATGGATTAGCTAATTACCTAACCAGCAATATTGTTTACATAGCTACCTGCACTTCCTGCACAACATTTTATGTTGGTAAAAATAATATGAAGCTAAAGGAAAGAATTATCAAACATCAATCTGATATACGTAACAGAAAGGAAACAAATTCTCTTTTCCTTTATTTACGTGAGCATGAGGGACATAGCTTTGTTTTCAAGGTCATTTCAAAGATACATTTTACTTCCAGAGAAGAAGACCTGACCAATCTGACTGAGGGAGAGGAAGCCAAATGGATAATGCGGCTGAGGGCAGATAACCCCCCTGGCCTTAATGGCTGTATTCCCTTAAAACATTTTCTTAAAAATAGACTAGCAATGAGCTATGTTCATTTATGACTTGTTTTCATTGCCAGAAACCGTATATATACTGACTTAGGCTCTGATATCCCAAAGAAACTGTTGAAATGAAATAAAAAGAAGCGCCCTAATTGACCATCTTTATTTTTATTTTTATTTTTCACCTTTTTCTCTCAAATCTTGGCTTTTATGTAGAGCTTGTTCTTTTAACTAGAACCTACTGAAAAGTTTTTACTAATATTCCTTCTGAAAATATGTCTGAGTCTGTCTTAGAAACATGAAACTGTCATGTTGTTTTAAACAAAGAGTTTTAAATAAAGAGTTTTAACTTCAAGCTATGGAGGTGTGTACCAATGGACTAACTTGATTGGTTAACATTCATCATTCACTGTAGGTTGTTTAACTGGATGATACCAACTTTTAAACACTGAACCCAGCTTACCTGCTTGGACCTGAAGAAGGCTTGAAAAAGCTGAAAGCGCTTGTCCATTGTTTACATCAGAATGGTTCTTCGCTTTTCTGTTTTTATGACATCCACATGTTTTAAAGCTGTGGAATTACGCCACTTGACTTTTACAACAGCAAAGCTCTATATTTCATATATTGTGGATTCAACATGGTAAAAGCCTGTTAGTGAAGCTTTTGTTTTGAAGCTGTCTTTTCACCATTTTGGTTGTTTAGCAAGTTTTGAATACTCAGATGAAATACTAATACTTGTGGTAAAACGCTCTTCCAATATTTACTTTATTTTTTGTTCTGCTGAGCGTTCTTTAGCGGAATTCACTTCATTTCAGGATTTGATTTCCAGAAGAGGAAAGATGCATCTGTCAAAAGGAATATGCCAGAACTTTACCAGCCCTATGGAGGATATCAAATGGGGATAAGGGGTGAACGTTAACAGGAGAAGGTAGGGGGCTTAAAAATATGTAAAACATATCAGAATGCACCATAGAGGGATAAATCCCTGACTATGATGCAGATGACCTGAGTTAAACTAGTAGCTTGGGTCTGGAAGATCTATGCAGGGGATTACAAGAGTGAGGTGCATACACTGCCACACCCATTCCTAGGATTGGGGGATTGCTCAGCCCAGTCAGACAAATTATTCCCATGCAAACTGATGTTTGTAAAGCAAAGGCCACAAGATTTGGGAGGGGACTTGTGACTGACATTCCAAACTGGTGGTGTTAGCTCATATAGGTATGTGTGCCTGGGAGCATAAACACACCAGGAATAGGCAAGAGAACATACCCACAGTGATTTGAGTATGCATGTCTGCCACCATGGGGTCAGAAAATAACCACAAGACCCCTGAGGGTTGTCTGCATGATGTTTCCAAAGACAGGTGGGTTGATGGTCAGCAGGCAATGGGGAGAATCAACAATCAAAACGCATTTTTTATTAAAAAAAAAGAAAGCATTGCCCTAGTTGTAAATTAATTCCCCATATTAAAAACAGAAGCTAGACCAAACTTCCTAAATTCATAACTGCCTGCAGCTGATCAACAACCTAGACACATAGGTTCATAGGTAAGTACTAGGATAACTGCCCTTGCAGGCCATTTTAAGCCTATCCAGTTTCTCTTTTTGTGCTAAAAATAACCTGCCCAATTTGGTTATAGACTGGCCTTACCCATCATATGGTCAAAAATTAAATAGTATCTCTACTGAGAAAAACTGGGATCATACCATAGAAAATTTCAGGGGACCCATGCATGAGATAAAGCATTTAGGAGCTGCCTTTGTCCATTATTAGTACAGAGGGCAGTCCTCGAGTAAATTTTCTGTTTTTCATCCATAGATCTAAGTTACACTTGAAAATGGACAGGGATGAATGTTGTTTTATGTGGGTGAAGAGTCTGTTCTATGACAGTGGTATCCTCTGCAAAATATACCTGTCCCTCTAAACTGTTCTGTTGATGTTGCAGAAGAGGTGTAGATCCTTAGACCATGTATTTCTGATGTCATTTGACTTGCTGTTGTGTAGCAAATCCATCAGTAATGGGTTGGAGGATGTCTCATATGCCAGACACAGGTCACCTCTTAGCAGTCTGTAGGGTACCAAGTATAGTGGCAGGGTTTTGAGTTGGCCCACATAGGGCATGCTGTTTAGGCTTTGCATCCTTTTGGTAAGGTATCTCTGTTGGCATTCCAGTTGATGCATGTGTCTGGACAGATACATGCCAAAGGGAGCATTATATTAAATGACTGGCCAAATGAGGGCGGAGTAAAGGGGAACAATGGCATCCCCAGATTTAGCCACAATACACTTGTTTATAAAATGTGTAATATAGAAGGACTTTCTTACAATGATAGACACATGTTGGTCAAAAGTTAGGTCACTGTCCATATAAGTTTCAAATCTTGAACGAGTGGGTCAGCTCTTAAGAATGTATTGTCAATGTGGTAATTCTTTGGGGTAGATGATTCCCAAAGGATACAGTATTGCATTTTTTTGGCATTTAGTTTCAGATCATGATTTTAACACCAGTTATTTATTTGAGACAAACCTTCCTACAGGATGGCTAAGCCATTTGGGAATTCAATGACTGCTCTTAGCTTGAGTCATTTACAAACCTAGTCAGCCAGAGCCCTTTGGTGCTGGCTTTTGCTTCAGAAGAGTAAATGCCAATCAGTAGAGTTCCCAGCACAAAACCATTAGAGGCTCTACTGGTGGCTGGTCACTTTTTGAAGGTAACTTCCCCTGTTTTGATTATCTGTGTCCTATCTGTAAGTCAGTTGGCAATCCAGTGGGTGATATAGGGATTTTTGCCTAGTATATTTAGCTTTTCTACTATGCCTGAGTGGGGAACTGTGTCAAAACCTTTCACTAGGTCAAGGTATGTGGTGTGTATCATTTTGCGTTCATCAATTGCTTTGCTGACATTTTCAAAAAAATATCCACCAGGTTGAGTAAGCATGAACTGCCCTTGGCAAATACAAATGTTGAGAGGTCTAGTGTTTGGAGGTTCCCTATGTCCTGACTGATTAATTCCATGATAAGTCTTTCCATGGCTTTGCATATAAGCTGGTCAGATTTATGGGTCTGTATTTGCCTGGGTCTGTGGAAGGACCTCATTTATGCATGGGAATGACTGTAGCAGTTGTCCATTCATGATAACAGCAACATGGTTACTGACAGCACTGCACTTCATCAGTGGTACAGTGCTTAAAGGTCATTTCATCAAGACATGATCATAAAATCCAGTATATTACACACCAAAGCTATACAATGCTTGAAGTTGCTAAAAGATAGAGGGAAAGTGCTATACTTTTAATCTCAAGGTTCAGTGACCACAAAGTTACTAGAATTGTGGGAGTGGGGATTTAATGGGCTTGCCTCCTCTGCAAAAACACTTATTTTGTATGTTTCTGTTTGATCAACATTTTAGTATTCTTAAATATGTGTTCATAGGTAGCTGCTAGGCTTGCCTTCCAAGGATCAATTGAGCCTAGCCTAAATTCCCAGTTGCCTTCAAGCACTTTCTGGTTAAGTGACTTACTCAATGTCACTCATTCGTCTTTAATACATAAAACAGGAAGGCTTGGGGTTTTGTTCAGATGCTTTAATACATACAAACACATCAGGATGGATAGCAGCATCATTAAATATGAACAGACTAGTTAACAAACAGACCTTGCATGCATACAAACATGCTTACATCTCAAAAGCTAACTACAAAATGGTAGCCAGACTTGCACATGCTCAGTATTTATACACTTGTGCAAGCCCTTGGACAGTTTCTTAAAGGTATATACACTCATATTGATCTACATCTTCCCTCTTAAAAAGATTGCCCTTTTATGCAAAACAATATTCGAGTTAGGCATGCATTACTATATACATTGGAAACAAAACACAATGTCCATATCCACGTTCCTTCATTTCTAATACAGGGTTTACAGATTTGACCATATCTCATAAGGTAACAGTTGGAACCAAACTTAGCAACAGGGATAGCCAGTGGTACACAACTCATATTAGGAACTTCTGGATTCGTCATAAGAACAGGAATGTCCTCTGGAACTTGCTCAGGAATTGGAACACCAGACAACTCACTCTGAGATAAAGAGTCTTCCTCACAGGCTATGTGCTGTGGTATAAGCTCAGATGCTTCCAATTCCACCTAAAAATTGCTACTTCTGATTCCACAATGTATGATCTCAGCTATGTACCAATATTCTTCATGACACCAATCTGATCATAACATTTGGATGTTTTCATCCTTACTTCTTCTCATAATGGATTGAGTGGTTTGCTGGTCTTATCATTGTAGGACTTCTGGGTTAGGCATTTCTTCAACAGATTGGCTTTCACTGATCTGTTGTTCTTGACACATAGAACCTTGACTACTGATTGGTAATGTGGTTCTGGTTTGTCTCGACAGAAGTCTCTGAGCAGGTGAACCAAGAATCACGAGGAACATTCTGAGATTCAAGAGATTCAGGAAAACATCACTATTATCTCATTTTGACTTCTCTAGCAACTGCTTTGCATTTTGCACTGCACGTTCTGCCAAACCATTTGACTGCAGGTACTCAGGACTACTTATGACATGAGTAAAGTCCCATTCTTCAGCAAATCTTTTGAACATTTGGCTTGTAAACTGCATTCCATTGTCAAAAATAACTTTGTGTGGATTACCATGAACAGCAAAATGATGCTTCATCTTGGTAATGACTGTACTGGATACTAGATTAGGCAGTAGGTCAATCTTGAACCAAATGGAGTAAGAGTCTACTAACAACAAATAATGTTGACCATTCCACTCAAAGATATCAGTGGCTACTGCCAACCAAGGTAGTTCCTGAATCTGATTATGCTGAAGTGGTTCCTTCTGTTGATGTGGCCTTGTACTATTGCATACTGAACAAAATGAAAGTGCTCTCAGTGTTTTGTGACATAAAAGGCCAAAATACTAGTCCTCTCACCCTTTCTTTGGTAGATTCGGTTCCAGGGTGACCACAGTGTAAGATAGTAATGTACTCCGGTTGCAAGAACTTTAGATCAATTACTTTTGGACCTTTCATTATGATACCTTTTGTCAGACAAAATCTCATATCTGTATGGAAAATAAGGTTGCACTTCTTGAGGTAAACTAGATTGCTTTGTTGGCCATCCTTGATTGATAAAGTGGTTGAGTTTGTAAAACTGGATCTGTGGCTGATCAGCTCATCAAGACATGTGGAAGAAAAATTTCTCACTTCCATGACTTCAAAATCAAGGTTCTCATTTTCATGCTGTTCAGTGGTGTTTCTGGGCAATCTGGATAATGTATCAGCAAGATAAAGATGTTTTCCTTTTTGTAGACATGATTGAAATTGTACTTTTGCAGTCTCAGCATTATTTGTTACATTCTGACTGGAGCTGAATGTATTGGCTTTCTCAAGATAGTGACTAATGGTTGGTGGTCTGCTTCAATCTGGATAGATCTACCATAAACATAATCATGGAACTGGGAACATGCAAACACAATTGCCAAAAGCTCTTTCTCAATCTAGGCATACTGCATCTCAGTTTGGGTAAGAGTACTCAATGCATAGGCAGAATAGAATTGTAGAATGACTGCAGCAAGTCCAAATTTTGAAGCATCACAGAAAAGTGTAACTGGTTTGTGAACATCATAGTATCTGTGAGTTGGTGGACTAGCAATTATGTGTTTCAGGACATCAAATGCACTTTGGTCTTGCACAGACCAAGACCAGGATACATCTTTACATGTCAGCTCTCTGGTTGGTGCTGATAGTTGGCTCAAGTCTGGAATGATCTTTCCTAGGTAGTTAACCCTGCCAAGAAAATGATGCAGGGCTTGTACATTGTCTGGAGCTAGCATCTCGGGAATGTCTGTTTCAAAAGCAAAAGTGGAAATGACGAATTCAGCCAGCAAAAACGGAACACAGAACCTTTAATTGTTGTAAGCGCTTTCGGTAGAGACAATCTCCCCACCTTCATCAGACAAATAATACACAGGCAAACGCCCATTAAATACATTTCAATGTCCCAATTAATTATGACATCATACTCTAATTAATTTAAAACCATATATATGTATATTGTTATTAAAATCCCTTTATATGTATGGAAGATGTGTGTGTGTATATATATATATATATATATATATATATATATATATATATATATATATATACATAATGAATTCTTCCATATAATAATAATAATAATGATGCATTCATAGAATACCATACATTTATATAACATGTTTAAAATGCATATAAATATTTTAAATAAAATATTATATTAAATATGGCTATGTACATATATGAAATATGAATATAAATGTATATAAAAATATATACAAATATACCTACATATACTTTTAACATATACTACATGAGTGGATGGATGAAAGGTTGTCTAAATACAATTTAATTTATCTTCATTTATAAACAACATTTCATAACTTGTAGCAAGCGAGACCAAACATACTTATATTCCACCTTAACCCTCAGGAATGTCTGTTTGCTTTGAAAAGTCTGATTTCAAGCCTGCACTCATAAATAAATGGCCAACATAAGTAACTTCTTGTAGCTTGAACTTGCATTTGTGTGGGTTGAGCTTAAGATTCACTTGACGTGCCCTTTCTAGAACTTTTCTGAGGTTTCTGTCATGTTCAGCTTCATCACGACCTCCTACTAGTATGCCATCTACTATGATAGCACACAGATACCCAGAAAAATTTGCACCATTGCATGTGGAAAGACTTCACTTGCAGAATTCATCCCAAATTGCATTCTCAAAAATCTGTACCTGCCAAACTGAGTACTAAAAGTAGTGAGCAATGGTGATTTCTTGTCAAGCTCAACTTGCCAAAATGAACTCTTTGCATCTAAGACAGAAAAAATAGTGGCATTTGGCATCAAGGCTGCAACTTCTTTGACTGTGCTCATTGGATGATGAGGTCTTTTAAGTGCTTTGTTCAAATCTCATGGATGAATACATATTCTGATGTCATCTGAGTTTTTCTTATGAGCTACCACCATGGAAGATACCCATTTGGCTGAAATTTCAACTGGACAAATCAGGCCTTTTCACACCATTTTATCTAACTCAGCTTTGACTCTGTCCCACATGGCTATTGGAACTTTGTGTGCTGGCCTGATAACTAGACTGACCTCTGTGTCTAATCTCATGGAGTACACAACTGGAGGTTTGCCTAATTTTTCTTCGAAAAGATCAGCATAGGTAGAAAAAAATGTGCTGAGCAAAATTAGACTAGTGGTCTTTTAAGCTAACTTGGTGGACTTCCTTATTAAATGAAAACAGTCCCATTTTCAAACTGTCAATGAGTCTATGTTTCTGAAGACATAACGTTACACTTGGCACGTGTATCAACTTTGAGCACTATGGGTTTGCCATTTATCCGAACAGTACAAAATACTTCATTCTTTGCCCTTAAATCTACTGCATTGACTGTTTCATGAAGCACTGACACACCATCAACATTTTTTTATTTATTTTATTTTATTTTACATTTGTTGACCGGGCTAGTCTGGCTGGATACATGTCCATTTTCAGCAGAGGCCCGAGGAGAAAAGCTCCACTAATAAACAGTAGCTAACAAATACAAAAAAGTATACAAAGCATGCAAGCAACTAAGGGAACAATTATCATGTAGAATAGTAATGCAGAGGCAATTTGACAAGAAATAAACAAACAATGGTGCGGAATCATTATGACTTAATATTTCCTGTAGAAAGACTGCTGAAAGAGAATGAAGAGGGGGGGGAAAGGGACAGATGGAGAGTCAATAAATATTTACATAAATTAACAAATTAGTAGCAGACAACATAAGCTCGTTTCTTAAAATGTTCCCTTTTAATAAAAAAATGTGGGCCTTTTGATTTACAAAATCTTTGGAAATTATTCCATTTATTGTATTTGAGGTATTGTTGACCAAAAGTTAAACATGTTTGCCTTTTTAGATTCATGACTTCCACCACAATTAAGACAGTTGGTAATGAAAGAAGGTTGGGATCCATACTTTGAGTTTTCTGACTCACTCTTATGCTTCACTGAGACTGTGCAACCTCTAGAATTTGCTAGAAAGTTATGGGGTTTACCAGTGTGTGCTGCAGGGATTACAGTTGCTACCATGTGCTTGGGCCTGCTTCTTTTAACCACATACTGCATGCTATCAACATGAGCTTTATCACTGTTCCTTCTAGAGCTATTCTCATTTGTAAGCATATTTGTGTGCTTTTCTGTGAGCTCATATATCTGACAAATCTCAATGGCCTTATTCAAAGTTAAATTCCTATCATTAATCAAAATATTTCTTACAGCATCATCTTTTATGCCACACTGTAATCTGTCCTTTATCAACTCATCCCTTAAGTCACCAAATCTGCATATTTTAGCTTTATTTCTCAGGTCAGTTATATATGCTGCAAAAGTTTTACCAGGCTTTTGATCTCTTGTGTAAAATAAGTGCCTTCCCATTGTAACATTTGTCTGGGGGTTACACATTTCTCTAAATTTATGTTTTAACTACTCTGGTTCCTCCCTTGACTCAGCCGGTGCAACAATATGATGGTTCTCCCTCTCTGGTATAGATAGCAGGTGCATACACAAATGACCGCTCCCTTTCTATGGTTTCTAACCCAACTAAATTAAGCAGAATAAATACCTTTGTATGGTCATCTTTATCAGAAAATGCAGCCTGTATGAAAATGTCATACTCTTGCTCAAACACTCTCCAGTTCTCAGCAATATTACTGTCAAACACAAGTGCACTGGGTTTTCAAAATCTGTCTGCCATGCCCACAAACTATACACAAACACACTGAAAATATGGCCCTTGTAATTATGTACAAACAAAATGTTCTCTGAGCTTGTAACAACATTCAAATGCACAGTAAACTCTTCAAAATACTTTAGTTTGTGAAATATGCTCTGTAATGGTTATATTCTGCAAAATATGCCTTGTAATGGTTGTATTTTGTGAAATAGATTTACTGTAACACTGCACAAATATGCAAACACTTTACACACTTCTGATAACTCAGATATCTTTACTTAATATGAAAAATAAACATGCTTTGTGAAAATGCGGTTGATTCCCTTATTCATTGTATGCAATTCGGACTTTATTTCAAACATTTTCGGTAGTAATTTGAATATTTTTATCAATATCATACATATTGGTTTATGCAAATATTATTTAGTGTGCTCTGTATGCCTCGTTTCATATTATATGAAAAAGAAATAGTGCTGAGCAAGTTTTAATACCTGAAATTCATTTCTGACCTGTTTTGGGAAGTTTGCACATTTAGGAATGATCCACTCCTGTATATTCCACAAGCATCTAAACAAGTCCCTTAAGTCATTTTAGCCAACCTGCTTCTAACTTCATGCCCCTTGGATGTGCCAGTTCTGACTCCATGCCCTTTTGATATGCTTCTTCTAACATCATGTCCTTTTAGACATCCTACTTCTGACACCATGTTGCTTGTTTGTCTCTAATACATAAAACAAGAAGGCTTTCATTCAGATGCTTTAATACATACAAACACATCAGGATGGATATCAGCATCATAAAATACGAACGAACTAGTTAACAGACAAACCTTACATACATACATGCTTACATCTCAAAATCTAACTACAAAATGGCAGTCAGACTTGTACATGCTCAGTATTTATACACTTGTGCAAGCCCTTGGATAGCTTCTTAAAGGTATACACACACATATTGCTCTACACTCAAGATCATAGAGTAAACAAATGAGAAGTGATGGAGTCAAATGCTGTATCAAAGAAACTATATCTCTTAGCCTTAACCCTTTGCACCAACCATTAGACCATGTATTTTTGAATTTTGTAGTGTGTTATTTTAGAATGTTCATTATTATAGTATATACAGACACTGGCTGCCAGTCACTGGACTAAGCTGTAGTTTTTATCCTCCTATTCTGGAAACATTTAGATATACTTCTAACTTACTTTAAGCTGAAGGAATACATAACTGATGCACCTTTTAATCCAAATATCACCTTATGATATCTGTTTGTTTATGCTCATAAAATTCCAGGATAAAATGAATCTCCCCAATGACAGTGAATCGTTGTAATGCATTAATATATAGCAGTCTCATATTTAGTTATGCGGTTGGTCTTTTTATTATCAGCAATGCAATAATAAAATGATTTGTGCTACCTTACCACTTGAAAAATAGACAATTCCGTGAATAATAGTGCTTTCACAACATGTGCATTCATTGAAGAAGGTTACCGGGGTCAGGCTATTAAAATTTCCCCAAGATACAATGATCTAATAACTGAATATATTAGTCTTAGGCATACAGAGGCTAAAACACTTTGAATAGGAGATCCACCCACAGCAGAAATAAAATCATTTAAAAAGCACTTTGTTTTTGATTGACTTTTCAATGAAGTGGCATTTGGTCAACCAAGCCAAAATCCAAGATTCCTTACAGAGATGCATATTATCTGAATTATCAATTTGTAAATTATACACTCTCACATTTTCAAAGATAACTTTTGCCTTTAACTTCATTGCTACTCCATTTTTATTCCACAGATGGCTTTGGCTAGAAAGAGAATGCACCTGATATTTTACATTTTCAGTCTTTACCCTGTACTTTCATATTGCATGCATCCATGAGCCCATGTTTGATTACCAGAAACTCCACTTGCATAGCACATGACTGTATTCACTTAGAATAAGTTCTGAGGTAAATCGTACAAAATATTTTTGTCTTATTTCTTGTCTTGTTATCAAGGGCTAAGTAAGTAAGTAAAACAAAATATGCTACATTCAGTCATTGTATATGCATGTTTCCTTCTGAATTTTACAGACTTAAAAAAACATAAAATTGACGTTTTACATACCTTTACTGAAAAGTGCTTTTTTTTTACATTTTGCTTTGTATTTTCTTTTCATTGATAAAGTTACAACATATAATTAACAAACTGAAGTATATTAAATCCTTCCTCACAACACAAGCATTTCATATATTGTGTTTACTCTACAACAAACATCAAGATAAAGGTTATACATAATGTCTCCTGAAACAATTACAGTGAGAGAGAAGAAACAGATTTAATTATTTGATTTCATAAGTTTCAATAATTTGATTTAATTTGTAATATTAGGCTTCTAGAAGCTAGTATATCCAAGCCTATTAACTCATGTTGTCATGCATTTATTTTCTTATTTTTTTTATAAACATGTAAATCTCTAGTTTTATCATTTCAATACATCTTAAAGTATTTGTTGGGGTTTGAGTCCCTTACCAAAATAGGACTGACAAGTAGCCCATCTGAGTAATGAACCCATTGCAAGTACTTTTCAGTGCAATACCGCTGCAAAGTAGGAGAAAAGGAGTGCCGGACTTAATTAGATACACACCATTAATTTACTCCAGTTCCCACTGTATGTCCAAAAAACATAAGTGCAATCCTTGGAACAGCAAGAATTTTAATGCAATGACAGGGAAATGCATACTAATTCCAAAATTTCTGTATCCCAAAGGATCCCTTCATCTCTGTGATACAGCATACTCAGAGTCAGTATATATGAATTAGCAGCAGTGGTGTGGGGGGTGCACTGTGTTTAATAGTAACAAGCAAAAGAACAAAGAAACTTTGGATTCTGCAGCATTAAGCACTGTTTGTCCCATCTCATCTGCCACTGTCCCTTCCTACTGCAGTGGTTTGTTTTTCACCTCTCATTGGAATTGCTTTGCATCTGTCAAATACTAAAACATGCTTTGCTGGACTGTATATTGCCATAGCAACAGAGTTTAGAAATGACTGGTACTTTTCATGATTATTCTGCACAGTTCTAAGAAACCTTTGTTATGAGGAAGAATGCAGATATTTTTTTCTGTTTGCAAGAGATATGAAAAGAGTAAATTCTAATTTCTATTCTTAAAGTCTCCTTTTATCTTATGTAATTATTTATTTATTTATTTATTTATTAATTTTTGCTTGCACAATTTTTTTTTCTGCTTGGAATTTTGCCCATAACACTGGTACATAATGTTTATAATATTTGCTATATAAACCCTTATTTCTATGCCCGAGTTAAAGATGTATGACATAAACTTTCCTTATATCATGTTAACCAGTTTTGCCCTGAAGCCTGTGTAGAAAAGCTCAACAAAAATTACAAAATTAAAATACAATATGATGTACATACAACAAAGCTTCATAGAAATGACAAAATATACAGTATAAAATCATGCAATGCAGGTACACTAAATTGCAACAGAAGTCCCACAAAACTCATTGTAAAAACTAATTTTAAAGCATCTATGAGGATATATCATATATGCTAAAGTCCAGTTGAAACTGATGCTGCTGGAAAGACAATGCACCATACAAAGCATAACCTAATAGAGAGAATAACCATGGAAATTTAGTATCTTTTTCTACACTAATCTAGTCCTGAGTAGCAACAACTGAACGGACTGATATTACTAATAATAAAAGTATGTTTTGGAAACAATGGTAGGTATAGGTTCATAGGTACATAAATTTATAGGTACATACAGAGCTATTGATCTGTGAGCATCGTATGAAGCATAGCCTTACATTTCATTGTTTAGCCTTTATATTTTGCATATGAATAGTCGGAGTAGGTAAAACAAGGAAAGAGTGGGGCATTTACTTGTTGTCCCTATCCATCAGGGACATGGGTGTTAAACCAGTGGTGAATTTACATGTTCTCATTTATTTGTTCAAATTAAATTCAAATAGGGTAAGAGAAGTACTTCACTTTATGTGGAGAGTAAGCTGATTCCATAGAGGAGACACTCTCCATGATACATACCTGTCCCTCCAACATCTTCCATTTATGTTGCAAAAGAGACTAAGATCACATGAGCCGTGTTCATGCTACCACTGGACATCTGAATTTGTAAGAAGTCTGACAGGATAGGGTCTGTGGAGGTTCCAGTCATGAAGCACAGATTGCCTCTTAGTAGCCTGTGTGACATATTGTAGAGGAACAAAGCTTTGAGATGGCCTTGATTTTTTTTAATGGGAAAGCTTTGCGGTCACTTCAGTTGTGATAAGTGTTTGGACAGGTACATACTGAATGGGCTATTATAGTCATTGATCAGCCTGATGAGACCCAAGTACAGTGGAATGATTACATCTCTGAATCTGGATGCCACACCTTTAGCTATAAGCTGAGCAATGAAAATGAACTTCCTTACAAAAGTGGATATGTGATGATCAAAGGATAGTTCATTGTTGACATAGGCTCCCAGATCTTTGATTACGTGATCAACTTTCAGATGTGTGTTAAGTGATAGTACAAGGGAAGTCATGCTTACTGAAGGATACAATTATACATTTCTTAGGATTTAGTTTAGTCATGGTTTTGACACCACTTGTTAATTTGGCAAAGGTCCTGTTGGAGGAGTTTAGTATCCTCTGAAGAGTTTATTATGATACCAGATTTAAAATAGCCTGAAAACTTGATCAGCCATAAATCCTTAACATTTGCTGTGCCCTATGAGAATTAAATGCTAAAGAGGAATGACCCAAGGACTGAACCCTTGGGTTCATTGGTAGTAACAGGGTTTTTGGAAGAGGAAGAGCCACCCACTGTAATTTCTTGGGTTCTATTTGTGTGCCAGTTTGCTGTCCAACAAGTTACATAGAGATTTACATTTAGCTGGGAGAGTTCATCTATGATACCCGAGTGTGGGATAATGTTGAATACCTTTGTGATGTCTACATATCTGGCAGGTACAGATCTGCCCTGATTCATTGCTTCAGGAACCTTCCTGAAGAAGTCAAATAAGGTAAGTAGGCAGGATCGGCCCTTGATTAATCTGAATTGGCTTGGGGATAGAGTTTGTAGGTTACCTATTTTCTTATTTATTCATTCCATAATGATCTTTTTCCAAAGCCTTAAAGATGAGGTTGGTCATGCTTATGGGTCTGTAATTACATAAGTCCATTGATGCCCCACCTTTGTGAAAGGGGATGCCTGTTGCTGCCCTCCACACATCTAGCATGAAGTCTGCTTAGAGGCTGATACTGAATAACCTGTCTAGGGGTTCTCATAACTCATGTTTCTTGCTAACCAGTATGCAGCCCAGTATGTTATCCATCACCATAAACGTAGTGTTCTTGGCCTTGGATAGTGCCATGAGAACTTGTTCTTGGGAGATTTGGGGGATGGGGATACACAGATCTTCTGAGAATACAGTAGGGGTGAGAAGCTGAAGTTTGAACTAAATTTATCTGCCAGTATAATCACTTTGTCCTTTGAATCTGGGCATCTGATGACCTTCACTTTTAGCTCTGCTGGTGCTGGGCATTGTTTTTGAGATTTCTAACATAGTTAAACAGGGCTTTGTAGTTATCCTTCACATGGGAGGTTATTTTTACCTCATACCTGGCTTTGGTTGATTTGATCAGGGTCCAGAGATCATAGGATAATAGGAAGTTACTAGGATAATTACCCTAAGGCCTCTTACAAGCCTAGCCAAGTTCTACACTTATTTCCTCGATCAGCACCTAACTCCTGTGTTCAAGAGGGACATAGGTGTAACCCCTGGGGTGAATTTACGGTTACCCATCTTATCATCCAGATTGCATTTGAAGAGGTCCAATGAGGTGCTTTGTTTGACATGAAATGGGAGTCTGTTCCAAAGGTGTGGTAACCTCTGGGATTCAAATCTGTCCCTCCAGCAGGCTTTATTAATGTCACACACCAAGTTAAGGTCTTTAGAATGAGCAACCTGTGTACCATTTGACTTGCTGATATGCAGCTTTCCCAATAAAGCAGGATCAGAGATTGCCTTATATGCAAGTCAGAGATTGCCTCTGAGTAGTATGTATGAAACAGAATAAAGTGACAGTGATTTCAGGCAATCCACATAGGACAGATGCTGAAGACTTTGAATGTTCCTTGTAAGGAACCTTTGTGGTTTCTCCAATTGCTGCAGGTGCTTGGAAAGGTACATACCAAAAGGGGCATTGTACTCAATTATTGGCCTTATGAAGGAAGAGTGCAGTGAGGTTATAACTTCTTTTTTTCTAGAGGCAACACCCTTACTTATGAGATGAGCAATATAAAATGCCCTTTTTCCCACTGTGGAGACATGGTGATCAAAGGTAAGATTGCTGTCAACCTATGCGCCCATGTCTGTCACCAGTGAGTGCGTACTTAGGGTGCTGCTATTGATGTGGCAGTTTGCAGGAACATCGCTCTTATGGAAAGGGATGAAAATACATCTTTTTGCATTCAGTTTAAGACCATGAGTTTGGCAGCAATCATTTGTTTGTCTTAGACCCTCTTGTAAGATGTTAACATCATTTGGAGATTCTACAACTGCTCCCAGTTTGCAGTCATCAGCATACTTTGTCAGCCACAGACCTTTAGTTTTTGCTTGTACTTTGGAGAAATAAATTCTAAACAGTTCCCTGTGCCACACCACTGGTTCCAGGTCTGCTGTTGGAGGTGGATCCCCCTATTTTGACTATATGTGTTATATCGGTGAGCCAGTTTGTGATCCATCTAACAATATAAGGGCTGATACCTAGCTGGGTGAGTTTGTCAGTGATGCCTGAGTGGGAGATAATGTCAAAAGCCTTGGTTAAGTCTAAGTAGGCTATATGCATAGATTTCCCCTCGTCTAGGGCCTTGGTGACTGTCTCAAAGAAGTCCACCAGGTTTAACAGGCATGAACTCCCTTTGACAAATCCAAACTGAGTAGGGTCAAATGGTTGAAGATTACCTTTATCTTTGTTTATAAGGTCCATGATGATTCACTCCATGGTCTTGCAGATAAAGCTAGTCAGGCTAATAGGTCTATAATTCCCAGGGTCAGGGAAAGCACCATCTTTGTGCAAGGGAATAACAGTGGCCATTTTCCATTCAGCTGGGATAAAGCCGGTGCCTAGACTATGACTGAAAAAGTACCCAATGATGTTGCTAATTCTTGTTGGAGCCCATGTAGGACACAGCCTGTGATGTTATCATGTCCCATAGATGCTGTGTTTTTGACCTTTGAGAGGGCATTTATGATCTGCCGTTAGAAATACAAGGCAGGGGACAGATGGTAGAGATATCATGGGGTACATATGGCAGGGACAGGGGAGTGAAATCTTAACAGAACCTGTTGGCCAACAGGTTAGCTATGTCCACAGGCTCAGTATATGTGGTATCATTAAATACCAGTTCGGCACTAATCTGGGCCTTTCCTTTTAGGTTACGGATGTGACTAAAGAAACACCTTATGGTTATCCTTAGTTGAGGAAGCTAATTTGGATTCATAGTTTCCTTTGGAGGACTTCACAAGAAGTCTTATTTGCTTGTTTAAGCTGAGGAGGGAGTTTTTCCAGTTTAGGAATTGCTCCCTCTTACTCTTAGACAGTAATTTCTTCCTTGTATTGTAAAGCCTGTTAATGGCAGTTGTCCACCAGGCAGGTTTGCTCTTCCTTGAGGAGCTTGTTTTGGTCCTATCAGGTACAGCCGAGTTTAGCAAGAATGTTCTTGGCATCTTGAGAGTTACATTTATTTTTGCACGTAATTAGGTTTTTTTTTTTATAAAGTCTATTTATATTAGAGCTCCACCTTAGGAGTTTATTTTTAACTTTGTTGTTATATTTATTTCTGAGGGGGACAGATGCATCTATGCAATTATTTACATGACCATAAAATTTGACTTTAAAGCATGCGGCATAAGCAAAAGGGTCATCAAGATGGAAGGGACCTTTAAATTTAGCTAGGTCATCACTCAGATTTAGTAAATTAACCTTGGAGTAATTTTTCAATACTGAGGTAATGACAGATGCTTCCAGCTTCAGTCCTAAGCTGAATGTGACTAATTTGTGGTCTGATTTGACCAGAGAGGAAGTTTCAAATGCTTGGAGAGAAAAGCTGTCCCATACTGGTAAGGACCAAGCCAAGGATTTTATTGGCTTTTGTTAGTGTGCAGACTAAGTGGTCCAGAGAGTTTGTTTTGATGAAGTCAGAAATTTCTGGGAATACATGTTGAGGTTGTGTAAGTATCCCAGTTAGTGGAGGGATAGTTGAAGTCTCCTAGAAGAATGGCATTTGGCTTAATGCATAGTGGCGCCAAACTGATTAAGTAGGAGGTATGGGCTGAGGGGGACAACAAGGGGGTCCTATAATTAGCTATGATACGATAAGGAGGTCTGTTAATAGTAAGCTGAGCATAGAGGAGATCCAGATGTTATCTTGCTTAACAAGTCTGGAGGTGAAATGTTTTTTTATAAGAATATAGACACACCTACTACTTTAGTGTCTTCATCTATTCTAGAAGATACTACTACCTTTTCTGCTATTATACAGTTAGATGTGAAAAAATAAACTTCTGCACTTAAGACTAGGCTATATGATTGGCCTATGAATTATGAATGGTTTGAGTTCTTCAAATTTGTCTGATTATTGTTATGATACAGAACTTGTTACTCATTTTATTTATGGTGTACCTAAGATGTACAGAGATTTAGTTAGATCATAATTTACAAAAATAGTTTCTGGTAGGGGAAGATTAAGCAAATCCATTTTGATATATATCAAGAAAAGGATTAGACCGTCACATGCATCTGTTGATAGTATTTTAGTGTTCATAAAACACTTTTTAAAGATATTTTATTTCTTGTATTCAAAAAATTAATATCACTGATTGCAATCTCATTGTGGTTAATGTTTACATGTCACTGTTCACAGGTGTTCCTAATGATCTTGGCAAAGAATCTGTAAAATCTTTTATAAAAAAATATATAGTGGCTTTTCACATAGTGACATTAATGTTATTTTTATTCCACTTGGAATTAGTACTTTCATTTGATGACAAACTTTATTTGCATTTCATAAGAGTCAGTATAAGCACTGTACTAATATTTACGCTAACATTGTTTTATTACATTGGGAAATGACCTATATTTCTCTGTTAGCCAATATCAGAATAAACTATTTTACTCACAGTTTGTAGATTGTTTTTTAAGAGGTGCCAGTAGTTATGCATTTATATATGTATGTATGTATGCATTGTCTTTTTCTGTTTGTTTGTTTGTTTGTTAACTAGGTTAATGGATAGATCTATGTTCTCATTTCACCACAGCTTTGGAGATACAGTAGGGTGTGACAGTAAAGAAGTTACAAAACAAAGTGGCAGAAATACAAACCTTACAGAAATAAAACTGAAAGGCATTATCATACACTATGATCCATGACATAAACAAAGTATAAAGTTTTGAGCAAAACAAGACTAAAATACATAATCAACAGTGAACAAATAAAGTCTTACAAACAATGAAAGGTAAAAGGCAGCTGTTGCAAGACAAAAGCGACACTTGATGCACAGTAATTCCTTTATAAGCAGAAAACTCCAAGTCCAGTAGTAATACAAACAATATTCATCCAAAATAAAGCAATACACAGCAGTATTAAGTGCTTTCGTCTGGTAGATGACTTCTTCAGAATACAAAATACTGCGATTAACACAAGTTTAAATACATAGCTTACCCAATCACAAACACACTGACATAATTTCCCCCATTAAAATGGCTACAATTACTTAAACCAAATGAAAAACAATAATAAATACATACAAAAAACTTTAAAAACATGCCTAAGCAATATTTTTGACTAAATAAAAAATATTGATTTTAGTTTCAATAAGGAAGATAATGAAATTCTATCATTTAACCCAGGGGCATGATATACATCAAGCCTAATTTGCCATTTTAATTCTACAAACTCCAAATATTCATTCAAGGGTCCCCCACGGGGTCCCAAGTCCACCTGTTCTAGAATAAAAAACAGGAGGTTCACTAACCAAATGCTTATACAGTGCATTCTTTTCATTTTTGTTTTTAATATCATATGAATGCTGATAAATCCTTAACCTTAGGGCATTCTTAGTTTTACCTACATAAAAACTTGCACAGAATCTACACAAGGCCAGATAGACAACCCCTTTACTATAACAGTACATCCTTTTTGAACTGGAAATGTATCCAAAGTTTCTAAGCTTAATTTTTTCTCTATCCATAACAAAGGGGCATTGAGCACACCTCCCACACTTAAAAGTACCACCAATGTGGGTACCAGATTTTTGCCTTTCAAACAATCTCTTCAGGGAAGTGTCTCTTTTATAAACCAATGTCAGTTGATTACCAAGTTTCCCTGATAATTCAGGGTCAACATCAAATATTTTCCAATATTTGGAAATAATGTTTTTAATGTCATAAAAATTGGATGTATAAGTAAGAGTAAGCACCCGTCCAAAATTTGAAGGTCTACAATCATTAAGACTTTTGATGGACACCTGCCCTAGTAGTGCAAGAAAATGACCATTCATTCTTTTGACCTTAACTTCATTAAAAATATATGTGACAAAGGTTTCAGGGTACTCCCTCTTACAAAAAATGTTTTTTAATATTTCACATTCCCTTAGAAAATCCGCAAAGTCAGACACCATTCTGGCCAGTCTTACATATTGGCTCTTAACTAGGGCTTTTTTCTGGTGCAATGGATGTGCACTTCCATAATGCAGTAGTGAATTAGAATAGGTAGGTTTCCTGTATAGTTGTGAAACAAAACAGTTATGATAAAATTACTAAATTAAATTTTAGAGTATCGAGATATAAGAATAATGAAACCTGATAAAGGTGAGGGCATGGTAATTATGAATGTGGTTGATTACAATAGTAGGATGATGGAACTTTTGTATAGTGAAGTCTATCTTGAGGTCTCACGAAATGAGATTAATATAGCATATCGTAATATAGACTTAGAACTAGAACAGCTACTATTAAATGGACAAATTACCCTAGAGACCCACAACTATATGCTTATAAGCCATCCAAAAATACCCACAATTTTTGGCATACCAAAAGTCCATAAATCTTTAGATAGTCCACCATTATGACCAATTGTGGATACCAAAGCTTCAAAAACCTGTAGTATTGCCAAGTTTGTTGATAATATGACCAAAAACATTCTAGACTCACATAGTCTTGTGATTAGGGATTCATGGGACTTTCTTACAATAGTTAAACAGGACATGTTTTTGATATTAACATATTAGTCACTATTGATGTTTGTGATTTATTCTCAGTTATTCCACATCAAATTGGGCTTGAATGGTTCTATGACTATTTATGTGCCAACTCAACACTTAATCATAACACCATTCTGACTTTACGAACATGTATGGAAATAACATTAGAGAACAATTTTGTAACCTTTAAGGGCATCTTTTCAAGAAAAAACAGGGGGTTGCAATGGGTGTGTGCTGTGCTCCAGTGTTTGCCAACATTGTTCTGGCACAGTGGGAGGATTTGTTTATTACCAACTCAGAATTTAGGACTTCATGGGTATTGTATGGGCGATATCTAGATGATATAGTCCTGTTCTGGAAAGACAGTGAGGAAGACCTGAAGAGGTTCTTCACTTACATCAATGGTACTACTAGTTTTCTTAAATTCACTATGAGCAGTAATGTGGAACTGATTAATTATTTAGATGTTACCATCTAGAAAGATTTTGAACATAACTGTTTTGTTTCACAACTATACAGGAAACCTACCTATTCGAATTCACTACTGCATTATGGAAGCGCGCATCCATTGCACCAGAAAAAAGCCCAAGTTAAGGGCCAATATGTAAGACTGGCCAGAATGGTGTCTGACTTTGCGGATTTTCTAAGGGAATGTGAAATATTAAAAAACATGTTTTGTAAGAGGGGGTACCCTGAAACCTTTGTCACAGATATTTTTAATGAAGTTAAGGTCAAAAGAATGAATGGTCATTTTCTTGCACTACTAGGGCAGGTGTCCATCAAAAGTCTTAATGATTGTAGACCTTCAAATTTTGGACGGGTGCTTACTCTTACTTATACATCCAATTTTTATGACATTAAAAACATTATTTCCAAATATTGGAAAATATTTGATGTTGACCCTGAATTATCAGGGAAACTTGGTAATCAACTGACATTGGTTTATAAAAGAGACACTTCCCTGAAGAGATTGTTTGAAAGGCAAAAATCTGGTACCCACATTGGTGGTACTTTTAAGTGTGGGAGGTGTGCTCAATGCCCCTTTGTTATGGATAGAGAAAAAATTAAGCTTAGAAACTTTGGATACATTTCCAGTTCAAAAAGGATGTACTGTTATAGTAAAGGGGTTGTCTATCTGGCCTTGTGTAGATTCTGTGCAAGTTTTTATGTAGGTAAAACTAAGAATGCCCTAAGGTTAAGGATTTATCAGCATTCATATGATATTAAAAACAAAAATGAAAAGAATGCACTGTATAAGCATTTGGTTAGTGAACCTACTCATTCTTTCCTGTTTTTTATTTTGGAACAGGTGGACTTGGGACCCCGTGGGGGACCCTTGAATGAATATTTGGAGTTTGTAGAACTAAAATGGCAAATTAGGCTTGATGCATATCATGCCCCTGGGTTAAATGATAGAATTTCATTATCTTCCTTATTGAAACTAAAATCAATATTTTTTATTTAGTCAAAAATATTGCTTAGGCATGTTTTTAAAGTTTTTTGTATGTATTTATTATTGTTTTTCATTTGGTTTTTTATTAAGTAATTGTAGCCTTTTTAATGGGGGAAATGATGTCAGTGTGTTTGTGATTGGGTAAGCTATGTATTTAAACTTGTGTTAATCGCAGTATTTTGTATTCTGAAGAAGTCATCTACCAGACGAAAGCGCTTAATACTGCTGTGTATTGCTTTATTTTGGATGAATATTGTTTGTATTACTATTGGACTTGGAGTTTTCTGCTTATAAAGGAATTACTATTCATCAAGTGTCACTTTTGTCTTGCCACATAATCAACAGTATTCATGCGGAACTGCACACTATACAAGCACTGAGTTCAGATCTGCTTCGGCTGTAGTGAAACTTGATGGCAGTTTGATTTAAAGCCATGGTTGGTTATGGTAAAGATATTAGAGGATAGGTGTTGGAGGCATATGGTAGATGTACAAAATGAGATAAAGATGCGTTTAGTAGATTCAGGAGAAAAGGTGGTTAAGCAGAGATGGGGAGTAGAAAGTGAATTTATGTTATAGGCAGATGGTTGATGTAGGTGTAGGGTGCATATACTAAATTGTTTTATCGAATAGGGAAAAGCACAATATTTTCTCTGTTTTTTAGTTAATATTAAGTTGAACTATTTCTAAACTATTATTTTATTCACATGGATGATGTTTTTTTTTTTATCTGGGGTAGTGATAATTACTTTTTAGAAGCATTTTCATGTATCTGAATACTAAATGCTAGTATGACTGGAATGGAATAAAATGGAATCATCTAGTTAAAAGAAATGCCTTGGTTATTACCATGTACAAATATGAGATAGGCATTATCAAAGTCAATATGGTTAAACAGTCTATAGTGTGCAAATATTATAATCTGCAATACATATCTTGAACATATGAGCCATCACACATCCTGTTCTGTTAAAAATATTTTCTGGTCAGATGTGAGAGCTACAGGGCTCACTACAAATGATATGTGAGAGCGATTTTTTTATTTTACTGGTGATTTTTTTACACTTATGGTAATCCCAAACTGAAACTTATGTAGCTAAACATATAGCTATGAGTCATAGATGAAATACAAATAGACCCTATTTTACAAATTATCATTTTCACTGAAACAAGCCACTTCAGAATATTTTATATATCCCTTTGACATGAATCAGAGGTATTAATCTGGTACTCAATGTTATTAAATGCAGTCAGAGTGTTTTAGCTAACCATCCTAATGTAGTTATGTTAACAGAGCAGGATGCCAATCTTCACCTATAAAAACACATACAATTTGAAATGTCTCCTTTGTTACTGAGAATTTCCTGCATTTGTTTGAATGCAGTAATAAAAATCAGGCACTTCCCACACTCTACGTGCACTATTGGCACGTCTATATCTACTACAGATAGATATGTCTAACTGGTAAGAGGGACATGTTTTAGTTTCAACTTCTATGTTGATTGTGAGAGCATTTATATTCCTTATCTAGCCCTATGCAAGTCACATACTGCACCAGTATGTCAAAAAAGAAATTTAAAGGGACGTGGCCAAGGATGAACACAGGATAGCAGCAGATCTCTTCAGCTCCACCAAGATAATTACATTAACAGGGAAATATATAATCAAAACTCAACTAATGGAATATATTTCTTTCTAAAAACATATGGATTATCATTATCTACAATAATATCCAAAAAAGAAAGAAAACTTAACTGATTTTTCTGTCAGAAATCCTCTTAGAAATTTCAAACTCATCTCAGCTGTTCAGAATGAGCTCCAGCAAGGCTAACAACCAGGATTCCAGCCTTAAAAAAGAGCTTCAGACATTACTATCAAATATACCAGAACTAACAACTAAAATAGACAGAACTGATACTAAAATAGATAACTTTAAAGAAAAAAAACACAAAACAAATGGACATATTACATGAAGATTTACAACAGCAGAAACCCAGATTTCTGGCATAGAGGATGCTCTCAATGATATGGACAGCAGAATTAAAGAAGGGGAAATAAACATTGAATTTTTACTCAAACAAAATACCCATCTCCAAACTAAACTGGATGATCTGGAAAACAGATCTCGACGTAATAACATAAGGATCTTTGGGCTGCCAGAAAACATAAAAGGTAACAACATTACAACTTTTCTAAATACTTGGCTTCCAAAAACTCTGAATATGTCTGAGGCATTTTCTTTCAGCATCGGAAGAGCCCATAGATCCCTATCAACTTCTGATACTAACAAGAATTATAAAACCAAAAAAAAAGCACTAAGTGTTGTGAGTCCTCAGCAATACTTTTATTACAAAAAGTTAAGCGCTTTCGTCAATACCAGTTGACTTCCTCAGAACACTTCAAAACCACAAAAAATTAGTTTAAATAATGTAAACTCAATAATAATTGGTTCATTCTTCCACCAATGGTTTAACAAAAATATCCCTGGTTCATAAATATAAAACACAGCTCATGAATATTAAGTATAAACACATTAAAAACACAATTTAAAACATATAGTTAATACATTGTTGCAATACAGTTGTATCCAACAATTTGTTCTTCACAGTAAGAAATTCAGTCATCATATTCCTTATTGACTGTGTACCCTAAATAAACTTAAGAACATTATTGATATATATAAACTTTATATACAAATATTAAACCTGTCCTGCTTTTTCTCTTAATATTGGCAGGATAGTTAAATGATCATTTAAACCCGGGGAGAAGTTTGCAGCTAGCCTTAATTGCCATAATAGTTCTTTTTTACTAAGAGCATTTTGCCAATCTGCTCCCCTAGCTTCAATGTGGACAATGTCGAGAATGGCAAATTTAAAGTCAGCAAATAAATTGTGTTTATATAAGGCGTTAGTTTCCTTCTTATTTTTTATGTCATAGAGGTGTTCATAAATCCTGGTTTTAAATAACCTCAGTTTTTCCAACATAAAATGATGTACAAGTATTACACCTAGCAATATATACCAACTTACTTGAAAAGCAGTTACCCCTTCTCAAAAACACAGTATTTTTATTATACTATATATATTATACTATGCAGACTGTCGAACAACTAACCTAGTTAATTCTCAATAGAGATTATCACAAATATATATCCAATTCAGGTCAAGTAATCTATTTAGGTATAGTATTAGCTAAATATATTAAATCCATCATACATCATAACTATAGTAAATGTCTTCAAAACATACAAACCCTTTTCAATAGCTGGAACAATATTTTCTTGACCATGGAGGAAAGACTTACAATTATTAAAATAATAATATTTCCAAAGATACTATATATAATACAATCAATAATACTCCCACCTACAAAAATAATCATCAAGAAATTAAATTCACAAATGTTAAAATTCTTATGAGCACCTCATAGACTTAGAATGGCATTAGAGATGCACATTAATAATTGGTCCCAAGGAGGTATAGCCTTTCCAGACTTTGATCTATACGCTATTTCCTCTATTATAAAAACTATATCACTACTAATAGATCATTCATATGTTGCAAAATGGAAGGAATATTGGGAATCAATTAGCATGGAATTCACAAAAATACCATTAACACACAAAAATATTATTTTATAAATAACCCCACACTATGGATACTTAAAGAATTTTGTACTACATCTATTACACCAAAACACATAACTAGTTACCCATTAAATATCATTATTACATTTCGTAACTTTATATATAAGCATCCCAAATATAAGGAATGGATCTTTATTTTATCTCCCATAACATATACACAAGGTATTCTTTTATCATCCAGCCCTGATAGAACTCTACTATTCAGACAGAATAATTTAAAGTACTGGTATCAGATGCTGTTAGATAATAAAGTTAAAAATCTAGATTTCTTAATGCAAGAATTTGATCTGGGTGAAACTTGTTGGTTAGAGATTCAGACTTTTAGACAACATCTCACTAACAAACTTGATCTACTGTCTCCGACAGCTAAAGAATCTATTCCAATACTGATAGACTACATGATGCTAAACTTACAGCAAAAGGTTTCTGATAAAGGCAAGCTCTCTCATGTTCATAAAATTATTAGAGATGAAACCTTTAACTGCCCAGAAAATTACTGGAATTATTTCAATTCTATTAATGGAGAACCACCAAAACAGCAAGATAAAAAGTATATACTGGAATCAGCTTTTAAAACAACTTCTTCTATTAAATGGAAACTTTATACCTGGCAATTCTTACACAGATCCTTCTATACACCTCTAATAATGAAAAAAATTAAAAGAAAAGATAACATGTAAGAGATGTACCTTAGAGATAAATGCTGATTGGGCACATATGTTCCATGATTGTATAAAATTGAAGGAATACTAGATGTCAATCAATGATTTTCTACAGATCCGTTTTACAGATAATTTTACAATCTCTAAATCGCTTATACTCTTTAACACCCCTATACCTAAAAGTGTTAAAAAGGTTAAACTTCCCTTATCATGGTCAATTCTAGTAGCGGCTAGAAAAATAATAACCACGAATTGGATTTCAGATACCCCTCCGTCATTCAATGAATTAAAAAATGTTCTGACTGATGTGTGTCAAATGGAACTAATGACAATAAAGTCAAGAACTACCAGAAAAACAACTTACTATAATATGTGGGATACTTTACAAAGCTTGTTAAAAAAGTCTTAGACTGTTAGTAAGATGTTACAGCTAAGTTAATTGATTTAAACAAAATGTGGATGTCTTTGTAAATACTTTAGTTGTTTTATGAATGTTATAATTGCTATGTTAATTGCTTGCATAAGATTTCTATGTTATATAAATTATATGTTAAAATCAATAAACATGTTTTTTAAAAAAAAAAAGAAATTTAAAGAGAAAACTCTTGAACATCTGTCTGATCTCAGGAAGTCAGATATGAAATATGCAATGGCCAAGCATGTTTCAGATAGAAAGGATGCATATGTCTGTGAATTGTGGTGAACTTGTTTATAACACTATGCATAGTGGTGGTTTAGTGAGCTTAAATGAATACAAGGAGTATAAGCGGAATACGCTATTAAATTCTAACTTCACCTAACGTAAACAATTTTTATACGTTAAAACCTATTTTGAAAGTTTAGATTCCAAGGTGCTAGTAGATATGTAGTGTTTATTTTTAGATAGTGCAAGTATTTTAGTAAGGTACCTTTAATGACCAATCAGACAACTTTATACTATTTTTAAACTCCTATGGCTTAACCTGAATTTGAATTCCTGAGAAAGCATTATCATACATGAAAATGTATGTCATATTTTCTCTGTCCTTATTGAATAAAAAAAATTGATTGTGTTTTTGAACTACTGTTTTTTGCACTTTCATTCACTATTTGGTTGAACCCTTCATGGTTCAAGATCTCAGATAAATTCTACTCCTTAACTACCATGGAGAAGAGAATCTCCCAATCTACGTCTGGAAAAATGTAGAGTCTTTATTGTGTAATACCTTAAACCTCATAGTGGAGGTCCATGGAAAATATGTAACTGTGGTTCGGTTTTGTTGGCCTGAATGTAACCATAAAGACTTAAAAACTAAAAAGCCAGAAAGCTATGTAGCTGAAATGCTGTTACGTCCTTAAGTTGGATGCACACATTGCGTGGGCCTCCAGTACAGGAGGTTTCAGGTATTATACAGTGAAGGCTCTAGCCGATCTGGGTCTTTCTTGCATTTGTTACTGAATGGTTTGTCTGTGTGACCTGTTAACCCTTTGACTTGGATCCAGTCTGATTCTGGCATATTCATATCTCCCATGAGAATTACATTCTTCCTCCTGCCTACTTCCTTATTCTCTCCCCAGTCTCTAATATTCCACTGTTGCTGTGTGCGGCAGATAATATATAGATTCATAAATTCACAGATTGTTACTAGGTTAACAATCTGGTGGGCCTTTCTAAGCCTAGCCAAGTTTTCCCGAAAGAATAATGATGTCCAGTATCCAAATAGAACATTGAGGTCCAGGCATTTATAAGCTACCTCTGTCCATAAGGGCTATGGGTGCCAGGCATGGTGTAAATGTCCCATTCTCCATCCACTGGTCTAGGTTGCTTAAACTGGGTATTAGATAAACTCAGCTTCACATGGATGGAAATCCCTGTTCCTTAGGAAGGGCAGTCTCTGGGACACATATCAAGAATGTTCTGTTTAAGTCACAGACAAAACTCAGGTCCTTAGACCTTGTATTTCTGGTACTCTTTGATTTACAGATATGAAGAGATTCATAAGTGTGTGGTTTGCAGATGCCTTGTAAGTCAGGCACAGATCACACCTCAGCAATCTGTAGGAGACTGAATAGAGGGAAAGGGCTTTAAGGCACTCTGCATAAGACAGGTTGTATTCTTGTATTCTTTTTGTAAGGAACCTCTGAGGTCGCTCTAATTGCTGCAAATGCCTGATCAGGCACATAACAAAGGGAACATTGTATTCTATGACAGGTCTGATAATGGCAGAGTACAATGGGATAATGACCTCATTGTACCTAGATATCATGCCCTTACTTATAAGTTGTGCAACATAAAAGTATTTCCTCACCACTGTGGCCACGTGGCAGTCAAAGGTAAGGCTACTGTCTAAGTGTGTACCCAGAACCCAGACCACAGGGTCAACTCTTAGGGGTGTATTATCAACATGGTAATTATCTGAGATGGTTGACATCCCAAAAGGTACAAGTATACATTTTCTAGCAAAGAGTTTAAGACCATGGTTTTGGCACTTTTTGATAGTCAGAGATAGACCTTCTTGAGGAATGTTAGTGTGTACAGAAGAGTCAATGATAACCCTCAGCTTGCAAATCATCTTCAAACTTAGTCAGCAATAAACCTTCAACATTTGCTTCCATTTCAGAGAAACAGATGCCAAAAAGGAGTGGGCCTAGTACTGAGCCTTGGTGGACTCCTTTAGGTGACCTATTTTGGCCTTCTGGTTCCTATCAGTGAGGCAGTTGGTTATCCAGTGGGTGATAAAGGGGTTTATCTACTTCAGTAGATTTGAGGAATCAAATAGAACCATACCAAAGAGACTACCAACCAATGCAGATGGCACATCACTATGCCTCAACTTGGAAGAGGTACGCAGGAACCTACAAAGGGTTCACCCAGGCAAAGCATCTGGTCCGGACATGATCCCAGGGAGGCTACTTAAAAACTGTGCTGATCAACTGGCACCAGTCTTCACAGACATTTTCAATATATCTCTCAGCCAGGAAAAAGTCCCCAAATGCTTCAAGACCACCAACATGATCCTTCTGCCCAAGAAACCATCTCCAGCATCATTAAATGGTTATCAGCCAATTGCACTTACTTCAGTAGTGATGAAGTATTTCGAAAAAATGATCAAGGATCACATAACATCCTGCCTGCCTGCTACATTTGATCCTTTTCAATTTGCATACAGGCCAAATCGTTCTACTGCAGATGCCATAGCCTTAACACTTCATCAGACTTTGGACCACTTGGAAAATAAGGACTGTAATGTACGCATGCTGATCATAGACTTCAGCTCTGCCTTCAATACAGTAATTCCACAACAACTGCTGTCTAAGCTGAGTAATCTAGGCATAGAAAACAAAATATACAACTGGATCCTCAACTTCCTGTCTGAAAGGCCACAAATAGTTAGAGCTAGAAAACATCACTCAAACAGCATCACCCTAAACACCGGGGTCCCACAAGGTTGTGTACTCAGTCCACTTCTTTTCACAATTCTAACACATGACCGCACAGCTAAGCATCATTCAAACAGAATCATCAAATTTGCAGATGACACCACAGCAATCAGCCTTATCAAGAAGAAAGATGAGGGAGCCTACAGGTAGGAGGTGACCCAGCTCGTTCATTGGTGCACTGACAACAACTTAGCACTAAATGTTGGGAAAACCAAGGAAATCATCATTCATTTTAGGAAGGTAAATAAGCCACACACACCTACCATCATCAATGGTGCCACAGTGGAGAGAGTTAATAGCACCAAATTCCTAGGGATACATATCTCGCAAGACCTCATCTGGGCCACAAACACTTCCTACCTTATGAAGAGAGCCCAACAATGTCTCCACTTACTTAGGAGACTTTGTAGAGCTAACCTCCCCCCACAGGTCCTACTTACCTTCTACAGAGCCACAGTTGAGAGCGTACTGACAAACAACATCATTGTCTGGTATGGAAATTGCTCTCATGCCGATCGGAAGGCACTGGATAAGATCATTAAACAAGTGACAAAAATCATTGGCTCCAGCATTCAGTTCCTACAGGACATATATTCAAACAGATGCTATGGCAGAGTCCAAAAACTACTGAGGGATATACATCATCCGGCCTATGGACTGTTCAAACTCCTGCCAACAAGGAAGTGCTACAGAAGCATTAGATGCAGGACATCCAGATTCCATAACAGCTTCTCCCCACGTGCTATCAGACTGCTGAACAACAAACCCATAGCCTAACCTGCTAAATGGGTAAACAAACATTATTTATGTGCAATATGTTATTGTTATCTACATAGCTCACTTTACACTTTATACTTTATTGTGTTATTTTTAGTATCTTAGTTTTGATTTCTATTTCAGTATTTTTAAATTATTATTAATCTTCCTTCTGTAAACTATAGTTCTTATGGTACGAGCCAGAGTATCGAAATTTCATGCAGTGACGCACACTTTTTCCCCTCTGTTGATCTGTATGAGAATAAAGTTTACTTTGACTTTGACTTTGACTTATACCTAGATTAGTGAGCTTATCTATAATGCCTGAGTGGGGTACTGTGTCAAAAGCTTTGGCCAGGTCAAGGTAAGCTGTGTGCACAATCTTACCTTCATCCATTGCTTTGGTGACCCTCTCAAAAAATCCATCAGATTTAATAGGCATGACTTCCTTTAACAAAGCCAAACAGTGATGGGTCTGGCTTTTGCAGGTTACCTATGTCCTTGTTTATCATGTCCATGATGATTCTTTCCATGGCCTTACATATGAGGCAGATAAGACTTATGGGCCTGTAGTTACCCAAATCAGTGGTTGGGCCTCCTTTGTGCAGGGGAATGACTGTAGACATCTTCCATTCCTTGGGCACAAAGCCTGACTGAAGCCTCCATATGAAAAGTGATTTAAGTGGCCAGAGAGGTCATGTTTTATGCTATTTTTTAATAAACATCCAGGGATGTTACCAGGGCCCATCAGTGCAGTGCTTTTGGCCTTGGAAAGTGCATGGATGACCTGTTCCCTACTAATTTCTGGGGAGATTGTGGTATGCAGTATTTCCTTTGGACTATCAGGGGAGTGGGGAGGGGGGGGGGGTTGATCTGAACCTGTCAGTCAAAAGGTTTGACAACAACCTCTGGTTCAGTGTGGGTGATATCATTTACAATAAGTTTTACACATTGTTGTGTATTTCCCATGAGGTTACAGGTATAACTGTAGAAAGCTGTATATTATCAATTCACCAGTTCACCCCCCTTTCTCTGCTTTAATCATCTGACCATCCGAAAATAAGATATGTGAAGCAACCTGCAGTCCAGCCTATAGTTAGATGCATTGTTCAATGCACCACTAGCTGCAGTTAATAGTATTATCTTCTGTTATGCACTCATTCTGGTGCTAGGGACTAACTAATGTGTGTTCTACAGATTTTGTTTACTTCTATTAGTGAAACAGACTGACTCATACCTGTCAACTTCTTATCGCAAAAAATATGGACAAAACTGACAGAATGGGGGCACAAAGGCCCAAAAATAGGGCAGGTTTTAAATATTTCTCTTATAACCTTAGAAAATTGGTAGAATAACAGGATTTGTCTTTACTATGCATTTTTCTGAAGGATATGAAGTCTGAAACACAAATGTATATCATTATTTACTGACTTCAGCCCTCAGATCATCCTAGTGATTTGCCAGAAAATCGTACATTTTATGAGGAATTCATAAAAAATATGAGGCAAAAGTCTGGACATTCTGCAAAAATCTGTACAGTTGAGAGGTATGGACTGACTGACTTTCTGAAACCATTTCATGTCTTATAAATTTGCTTTAACGTGATTGGGTAAAGCTTATAAACATTAGGCCAATATTGCTGCATAAATCTCAATAAAAAAAGAACAGAAAGCGGAAACTCTTTACAGAATCAAATCACTCTACAGTGAAGCTCCTCATCAGATCCATAACCTCTCAGCAAGCTATCTGGATGAGCATTCACAGTTTGACATCTGTTGTTACAGCTGAATCATGGCAAAATCCAGAAATAATCAATGACAATCAGGAACATTTTTTCAAGATATTAGAACTATCAGCTTGAAACATTGAATAAGAAAATGTGAATTAACATGCATTTTCTGAAGTAAAAGTCTATAATTGCTAAATTAGTTTTCCATCAAAATCACCAGTTTTTAAGAGGGATTAGGAAGGACAGAGCAAACATTTAGGCCAAACCTAGAATGTTTCTGAAAATCATAGGCAGTTGAGAAGTATTCAGGTAGATGGTCATGCTGCTACCAAACAGCCTGAATGACAGTATCATGGTATGCATTTTTGTTGTATGCATTTAATTATACATTTAATGTTTCTGTATTTTGGTGTGTGTGTGTGTGTGTGTGTGTGTGTGTGTGTGTGTGTGTGTGTGTGTGTGTGTGTGTGTGTGTGTGTGTGTGTGTGTGTGTGTGTGTGTGTAACAGAAATGGTTGCAATGGAATGCACTGTATGCATCTGACAGCAACAAGCTGAAATATAATAAAGTATCTATTTAGGTATATATTTATTCATTTGATCACACTCAGAAATATGAGGTCCACACAGTCAATAAAGTGTCTGTAATTGGTAGAAACATCTGACAGCCCCCTACACCCCCTATCTACTAACTCCATGGCCACACAACCACTTGACAAAAAGAAAAAAAAACAACATATACAGTAAATCACTGCTTGTGCACCAACACCAATTCACTATGTATGGTATATATATATATTTTTTTTCAAGTGGACATCCAGCCAGAGTTCGTGTATATAATTATGGGGGAGTGGGGGTTTGCTCCCTACAAAAACACAATTTTATGTTGCATATTCTTATGACAAATATTTTAATAATTTGTGATTCAGTGAAATGGATTCAGTCAACTGCATTTTCAGTCAAACAGCTTTTCAGTCAATTGCTCCTCAGTCAGATGGGTTTATAGTCAATTAGTTTTCAGACAAATTCTTTCAAAAATTAGATTTTTCAGTCAAGTGTTGTTCAGTCAAATGACTGCAAACCATCTGCATATTTTGGGCATGTTAAGCATGTGGGGAGTTGAAAATGGTACTGTGCTCAATTATTATTTTTATTCTATTGCAATCCAGTTTCTAAGATGTACACCGTCAGCAAAGTGACTATAATTGCTTCACATAGGAGCTGTTTGAAAATGAACATCTGTTGCCATTATTTTTAAAACAGTCAGACATCTGTGGTGTGCACACTAAACAAAGTGGCATTAATTTCCGGGTACTGGAGTATGTTTGTGGATAAACATCTATGGCCATTATCTTCTATCATAATCATAGGTTCATAGGACGATAATAGGCTATTGGCTCGGAGACACTTATAAGCCTAGCCAAGAATTTCACCCATGTTCCCACAAAATCAGCACCTGTTTTCCCTGTCCAGCAGGGACACAGGTGGGTTCCCAGGGGTATATTTTCTGCTTCCCATCCAGTCATCCAGAGTCCTCTTAAGGAGGGCAAATGAGGTACTCTGCTTGACATGGAGATGAAGTCTATTCCACAGATGGGGAGTCATTGGGACACAAATCTATCCTGCCAACAAGTTCTATTAATGTCAAAGACCAGGTTGAGACCTTGCATGTGAGTTGCATGATTGAAATTTGACTTATGGATATGCAGCAACTCCATGAAGGCTGAGTATGAGATGACCTTGTATGCCAGACACAGGTCACCTCTCAGCAGTCTGTACGAGACTGAGTAGAGGAACAGGGATTTTAACCAATCTGTATAGGATAGGTGTTTGAGACCCTGGATTTTCCTGGTCAGGAACCTCTGTGTTCTCTCCAACTGCGGCATGTGCTTGCCAAGGTACATGCTGATGGGGGCATTGTACTCGATAATGGGTCTGATAAAGGAGGAGTACAGGGATGTTATGACCTCCTTGTTCCTGGATGAAGTACCCTTACTTATGAGGTGGGCCATGTAGGAAGCCTTCCATACAATGGAGGCAACATGGTGGTCAAAAGTCAGGCTGCTATCAACCTGGGTGCCCAAGTTCCTCACGACTGATTGCATGCTTAGTACGCTGTTATTAATGTGATAATTAGTGGGGACACCATTTTCCCCACTTGTAGAGTCAACAAACTGACTTTACACTGGGTAAGAGGCTGTCTGTTAATGACAATGACTGACCCTAATATGTGCTCAGGTTAAATGATCTTTATTCTGCCTTTCCAGAACTAGTATGCATTTGTATAAAGACAGCTGTAATATGTTACTGTTATCATGTTTAACACAGAAATAGCTGCAATGCTTACCGGGGTCTATATTATTTTGTTGAAAACTACTTACAGTGAACAACTGTTTATCGAACAACCCTCATCCAGCAGCCATTCATCGAACGTACACATCAGCAAACGTTTTTCATTGGGAAGGGAATTACTTGTCCACCACAGTGACCATCACACACACACTGCATTATTTCAAACACACCAAGGTGGGGGGAGCCACGACCCCCACATGCCCCCAATGTGGGGGGGGGCTGAACCCCCCATCCCCCTACTTATATATACCAACTCTGAGATCGCACTACAGTGGGGAAAAGGACAAGTTTCTAATGATGGCCAACTAACTCCCTTCCCTATGAAAAAAATGTTCACTGATGTAAATGTTTAATGAACGGCTGTTCAATGCATTGTATTCGATGAACTGCCATTCGCTGTAAGTAGTTTTCAACAAAGTAATATAAACCCCTTTACTGTGATCATGTTTAACACAATCAGACTTTTGATATCTTCATAGTCAATAAAATGACTACAATTTATGGGTGTGGAGCTGTCTGTGAATGAAAATGATGGTACGTGCATGCTGGTGTTGTTGTAGTTTATCTAAAAGTAACAAAGTGGTAATAATTTCTTTCACTTTTCATCAGTCAGATGTCAATACTTTGTATAGTAAGTTGCTATATGTAGCTGTCCATGCAGGATGTGTGATAGCAAGTGGTATCTGGCACAGTGGCACCGTGAGTACCATTGCCATTTCACAAATGCTTGGTTCTCTGGTAGAGTTCTTGGCTGAGGTTCCTTCTTTGTGGAGCTTGCATGTTTTTCCTGTCTCTGTGAGGGTTTATCAAGGTGGTACTGTTTTCTCCACAGACCCACAACTGTATAAGTGGATTTTGGCAAAGATTTAGTAGGGTGGCCCAATCCTTAGCCTATGACCTGGGTCCACATAATATAAAGCCAGTCTTGCTCCAAGCTGTGTGAAACTAGTCGCAATTGTTTTTGCTGGGACTGGTGACAGTATGGTCATTTCTTTAACTTTCCTCATATTTAAACCTCAGATGTGTACAGAGATCACTATATCTTGTCTGATGACAGTGTACTGCCTAGGGGCAACAAGTTAGACTACTATATTCTGATCATGATTTACGTATTTATTAATTTATTTGCTTTCCTGGTAGTCAAACGTCAGACACATATACAGATTACCGCCTTCTGTGGATATGAATAAGGAGGCATGGTATGTACTTATTACAGACAACAACATGTTGAAATACATTTCTGTGGACATTTATACTTTTACTTTGTTCTAGTTTAACATCAGAGTTGCACACAAAAGATAGCTGAATATATATAATAGAAGCAACCTAAAATATGTGCCTGGCATTGATTTGGCCATTCATTATTTTACTTTCATCCCAATCTAATGCTAAAAGGGTACAATAAAGGTGACTTTTTTCAGGTGAAGGGCAGCTGACATTATACCAAGATATGATGTATGCATAGCCGGCCTTAGGTGTAGGTCAACTAGGCAGCCCCCTAGGGCACCACTCTAGCAGGAGCACTTTTCCAGTATTTATTTGGTGTAGGTAGACCAGGATGAGGGCACTGGGTGGTGTGGTGGGGGCACAGTGGAGCCCTTTTGCCTAAGGCACTAGTTGCCTAGGGCCGCTCCTGGATGTATGCATCTTCACAAGTATTCCTCTTGTCAGCTTTGCACATTAAGCTTTAGAAAAAAAAGAAAGTTTTCTTACTCATGATTTTTTCAGGCCATCATCGTATCAAACAGTAGGTAAAAAGCTCTACCTCAAATCATCTTGGACCCTGTCAGTTCTTTTGGCCTAACAGCCCCCAGACAACCAGCTAAATTCAATTTCTTACTCTACAGTTATGACAGATGCAACCATGGCCAGCTGAGGTGTGTTGAAAGAATGAAGGGAAAAAAACTGAGCAGTAAGACAAAGTGTGAAAACAAAATAAGAAAGAAAAAAATCTTTCTGGACGGTGTGGGGCCATGATGGCATGACAGAGGAGTAGCATTGTAGGCGCAGGGGGTACCAGGGAATCCTTTTTTTAGGCCTCCATTTCACATAAAACCAGCCTTTGTGATCACAGACAGACATGTGAGGTGTTTGTAGTCAATAAACTAGCTAGAATTTTTGAGTACTGAGGCAATCTGTGGATAAAAATGAATGACCCAATTGTTGTGCAATCTCAGGTAAATTGTTATTGACCTGCTGTAATATAGCATCTATCCATTCCAGTTATCTCTACCCATTTAGTTGTTTTTTTTTTTGCAGTCCCTCCCCCCATTGCTTTGAAGTCTTCAAATTCGACTGGTGAACTCAGTTGGTGACTCAGGAGTCCAGGGTGTAATAAATGTACTGTTGGGTATTTGAACTGAATTGACTTATGTCTGCACCATTAACCATGCAATAACACCCCACCCAAAAAAAAAATTCCTAAGAAATTTTATTAATTACATTACATAGTTTCACAGGTTTGGTGAACAAGATCAAGTAATATTAGTATTTGAGAAACTTAATACCTCTAATCCAAGAAAGCAACTTGCTGTCACCCATGTAGGCAACAACCTCCTTCTTCTAGGTATGAACCAATGGACTGAGTTTACCTGAGAGAATGAGATTATTATATAGGCATGGTAGTCCTTGAGATATGAAGTTGTTACATTTCATTGTATGGTTGATATTAATTTTTAGTTAGACAGAGTTTCCTTGTTTCTTCAGATCATGGAGGATATTCGAATAAAAAATACTCACAAAAACAAAGGTCTTTTTAATGCTCTGTGTGACTGGCTCGGGTCTATATTAGATATTCGAATGCTTAAAAGTTCAAATCACTAAAGAACGAACTTTAGTGATCGAGCACTTAAATGTTCAAATACACACAAAAATTAAAAAAAAAAAACAAAATAAAAAAAAGAAAAACTAAAGGGTGTAAGCAGGGGGGCAAGCCCACCCTGCACCCCCACACCCCCACTACTTAAATATACCAACTCCATGATCGCGCTACAGTCTAGGAAATGGGAAATTTTTTACTTTTTCATTTTTTTTGTAAATATTCTTTTTATAGATATTCAAACTTTTAAGCGTTCGATCATTAAAGTTCGTTCTTTAGTGATCCGAACTTTTAAGTGTTTGAATATCTAATATAGACCTGCCATCAACCAGAGCACTGTTCCAGAACCATGAATTAACACCCCGCCATCTCATTTCTCAAAAAAAAGTCCAATCCTTCTTCTAGCACCCAAACCAGGTGACCAGATACATGACATAGCCCCTTCCCTCCTGCCCCAACCAGTAAGGTCCCCTGTCCCTGACTCTACTTCCTCTCATTTTAGTAATTTTTTTTTTTAAACTGTTGCAAACTGCTTGTTACACATGTAGCAAGCAGTTGTTACAGTTTATACCCTGTACAGATCACTATGGCATTCAGGTTTTAGCCAAAAAGAAAAAAGAAACAAAACTTTTTTTTATTTTAAACTGTAAAAGACTGCTTGCTACAAGTATAAAAATATTTATGTTTCTCTTTTAAACTGTAGCAAACTACTTGCTACAATGTAGCAAGCAGTTGCTACAGTTTAGAGCACTCAGGTTTGACCACAAAAGCTTGTATACATTAAAGAGCAAATGAGATTGGCCAGTCTCTCCCTCCAACACTTTGTTCCCAGGGCAGTTGCCCCCTTCACCCTGCCCTAGTTAGGCTACTGAGCATAGGTCTCCAATAAGAAGACAATGAAACACAAAGAAAAGGGGGAGTTGCTGTAGTCTTTGGCTGTAAGATAAGCCTTGAAACCCTTTGATTGCCTTATAAACAGTCGTTGTTCCTTCTCCAGTTGTACCAAATTGCATGTGAGTACATTTTTTGTTCTTTTACTTTATTCATTTCATTAACTGGGTAAGCCCATTGGACATGTACCCTTTATAGAATGCAGAGCACCATCTGGTTAAATGACTTGCTCAGAGAGCACAATAGGCAAATGGGGTAGAAGGAATCAAACCCTTTACCTTTGACTACAAGAAGCTGTTTGTTAATGGCTCAGAACCTTAGTCCTCTTTGTTAACTGCCAGAGGATTGAAGTTGCAGAACTGGATGCAATATTCTGTAGTTAGCCTGATAACAGCCGTATTCAGAAGAACATTGCTCACTCTGACTAAGATCAAGCAGATAACCCACTACACTTTGGTGATAGTAATGGCTATATGGGTATCAGATGGAAGTTCATCATCTACTAGGAATCTAAGGACTTTTATTCTTTTTGTCAGCTTTTAGTTATTTCCCATCATCAGAATATAAAGCTGGTGGGGAATTTTTACCAAATGCCAGAATAAATCATTTTTGGCACTGAAGTCGTGATCATTCCTTCACATATAACGTTATTTGCGGCATCTGAAGGATTAAGGACAATGTTGCCAATTTTGCAGTCATGTGCATATTTGGTGAGGCAGAGATTGGACTCAGATTTCACATCTGACAAAAAGATGTCAAAAAGGAGGGGTGTCTTTTGATCCTTTTTGACTTAATCTGTTTGATTCCTATCTAATCTGTTGTCCTGTGTTTGTCGTGCACAAGTCCACATGATCCCTCAGAGCTAGTCCCTACCTTCTTCTCTTCAGTGCATGGGGGGAGACAGCCTGTACTGCTTTGGGATCACCTTAGACAGTGCTGGAAAGTGATGTTTATTGAATGTAAAACCTGAATGGTAGAGAAATATGTTGTTGTTAAAATCTGAAACAAACAAAACATTTAACTGCTTTCAAGAGCAAAGACCTTTCTCTGGTATTTTAAAACTATTAAAAATCCTTAAAGACTCTCTCCGTTTGCATACTGCAGTCATAATTGGCTGGCTCTAAATTTATGCCTATGTGCTATCAAGACTTCCCTCATTTTTGTAACTTTTGATGTTACAACCAGAAAGAAAATTTAAAAAAAGACTGCACTCACTTACCATATACAAGAAGTTACATGATTTGCACCATGTGCAACTCTCGACTGCCTGTAATAACATCAGAATAACTATGCATCAAAAAGTATGAATGTTTTTGAGTCATTATGTAAAAACTCAGTATTCAGGATATTTCAGATTAGTGAATCTGTCATTCTTATGGATAATGTATCAGTTTAGCTCAGTAGATTAAAGATGTGAGCTGTACCTTGTACCAGTTGGTTTGATTTTCTCACTACCTAGTTGGGAACTCTATTTATTTAACTAGATGTTATCTCTGAAAAGAGGCACTCGTGCATAGCTGGCTTTACAGATTAACAGATGTATAAAAATGCTTACATCAGCAGCACCTTAACGCAACTTTTGCATTATTCCCAGAAGTAGCAAAAGTGCCTTATGTAACTGCTCAAATATGTAAATCAGTTGTAGTAATATTTCTACTAACTAACCTTACCACATAAATTAAAGTCATGTCAGTATAAGAAAGAAAGAGACAATAAGTCATTTTTCCACAATATTGCTATCAGATTGCCCAGACTTGAGAAAGTACAGGTAATATATTATAATTCTGAAATGTCTATTATAGAAAAGATAATTAGCTACAGATGATAGTCTGAATACAGGGCATATGTTTAACACAGGAAATGAAAATGTTTAGGGGAATGAAGGCCAGGATTACTGGAAATGGCAAATAATGGATGACGCAATCTGTCATAGTTGAAATATAGAAAGAAATGTGACTACTTCTTAGGCAATTAAGACCATTAAAACTGAATACGATACAAAATACTGCAGTTAGATAAAGTAGTACTATTTTCAGTAATGGAACTCATTACTCATTTAGAAAATGTTTCCTCGACCTGAATTTTTTTGAAAACACTGTCTGCTACAGCAATCACAAATCACTTTGGTCCTCATGTCTGCCTTTCAAGAAATATATCTAAAGAAATTACAGATTTCTTGAAATGAGAGAAAGTAGATGATTTCCTTGCACATTTTCCTTCTGCAACTGAAGAAAACAGAGGGACCACAATTTTCTTCAGGTCTCTGCATCACTTCTTAGGTGAATCAGGGCCACAATTTTCAGGCATCAATAAATGTTATGTAAAAAAGCAATATGTCATAATCAGGTACAGATAATGTTGGATTTCTCATTGCTAATATAGTTTGGTCATGGGATCAAAGTCCAGGTGACCAGACAAACCCAGCTGATGAGCTTACATTATCCAAACAAGAACATGATGTACAGTGGTGGTGCTGCGGTTGCGTTGTCGCCTCACAGTAAGACGCTGTCTGGTTCGATTCTCAGCTAGAGCGTCTTCTGCGTGGAGACATGCATGAATGGGCGTACCTTCGTTGAAGGTTGTGCATCAGGCCTGGCAAGCCGGTACGTAAAAATCAACTGCCAATCATTAGCGGACCGGAGTTCCGCTGTGGCGACCCCTAAATCCGAAAGACACAAACAGTATACATGACTATCTAAAAAACATTTTTGAGTGTCTAAAATAATGCCACTACATTGTAGAATGGAATTTGTTTTGTATGCTGCCTCACTGATAAGAATATTTGGTGATGATTTAGATAAACTGAGCACATCTGTACCATCATAGATCATGATGCCACTCAGTGCATTACTTAACTGTACTACTTGCCACATTTCTGTGATGACATAATATTTTGATTAGCTGAAAACTAATGTTTTATTTTATATTTCTTTAATTAATTTAAATTTAAAAGTAGCATAAAGTGAGTTTGTATTACAGCATATGATTATTGCTTTGATTACTTTTATTATACAACTTTAAGTTGTTTTCCCTGTAATCATTATGCAAGCTACAGTAACTTTAAAATGGCTTGCCTACAGATGATCAGTATTCAGTCACCCAAGTTCTAATTGCATTAATACAAATGTCGAAATGTATTTTTAATTTGTAGGGATTGCGGGGTATTTGTGTGAGACAACTTTGCACTGTACTGGGGAGTTTCTACTCTGTTTTCTTTTTTTTGCCATTGTGCAATAGAGAAGTTAGTACATATAAAGGAAAGGTATGAGATCTTATCTCCCACAATATAGGGGAGGGGTGCAGAGGATCTTTCTTCTAGCAAAACATGCTTGTTTTGATCTATGTAGATCTTCCTTAGGCGAACTGAGTTCTCAATCACTTGTGTTTGAGACTTTTGATTTCAAGCAACTTTGCAATATTTGTTCATGGAGGAAGTTTTTAGAAGGTCTGTATTTGTATGTTAAAAATGCCATGTGCAGCTTGGGATTAAGCATTATGGCATTAGTAGTTGGGAAAAAGGTGACTTTTAGTATTTTTCTTGTACTGGTTCATGTTTTCCAATGGTTATTGCACTCAGTCTTGTGAGAAATAATGAAATTACCATGGTTATATTGATTATTATAATCTAATATTTTTTTACATTTTATATAACTACCCACAATTGTATAACTGCAATGAAAAGAAAGAGCAAAAGTATTATAAAAAAACATAATTGAATGGATTACAATTGGCAGTCATATTTTATTAACCAAATTACATTTGCAGAGCAAGTTCAAAACTGTGGAAGTGTTTAAAACATAGTTAAGTATACAATGGTGCATTATATCATGACTGTTACTCTGATACCATCCAAGAAAAAGGTACATCACTAGTTGCATGGCTCCCATTAAAACACAATACATATTCACATTTGGAATCATAACAAAATAAAAGTTAAGCTTTGGTTTACTTAAAGTAAAGAAAAGGTTACAGCATGCAGAAATACATGCATCGCAAAATATTAAAATGCTGTAACACATATAACTAAATTTGCAAAAGCTGCTTCATTTTGTGGATTATAAATTTGCACTAGTATTACAAAGAATTTTGAAAACATATAGAGAAAAAAATAAAGTACAGTTGTGTAAGCTGAACTTACCAAAACAGTAGATGTTCGAATTATCACTGCTGCAGCAGCCTTAGCTATATCGGTTATACCCTGCCAAGAGTATAAAAGCCAAACAGCTTTCAAAGCTTCAGGGCACCTTTCACACATCCAAACTGTCAAGCAGCTCAAACTCTGCTGACTAAAAGGCAAGTTCGGGCCCAAAGACTGTCAGAGCTTTCCTGCCAGCAGAGAGAGAGAGAGAAGGAGGCTCAGCCCTGAAATTTCAAGGCTAGGAATAACAAAAAATAAATGTCCACACCCTGGCATAAAAAGCACACTCAAAAAAGCAAGCGTGTGGAGGGAAGGAGCTTCTACTGCATCGGTGATCATTTGAACATCTGCTGTTATAGTAAGTTCAACTTAAACAACTGTACTATGTTCTTCGTATTAATCACTGCTGCATAAGCCTTATCTATATGGGTAGATTACCATAACTATCTGTAGTTGGCAGGTAGAAAGAGAAGGATCCAGGAGCACCTGGAGAATGGTCCTTGCAAAGCATGATCTAGACTAGAGAAGGAATCCAGCTGATAGTGCTTTGTAAAAGTACATACAGAGGACTAAGTAACAGCTTCCAGAATACTTCAAGACGCCAACCCTTTCTAAAAAGCCATAGAAGAATCCAAGGTCCTTGTAGAGTGGGCCTTGTCCCTGCTTGGAATAGATTTGTTATATTGAGTATGGCAAAAGCTAATAAACTTACACAACCATTTGGAAATATTCTGTTTTGACACCGGTTGTCCCTTCTTCTTACCTTCACAAGAAATGAACAATTGATGCAATGATCTGAAAGATTTAGTTCTGTCAAGATATTATCTGAGTTGGCTGTGGAAATATAAGGTATGGAGAATCCTTTCTCCCTCATTTTTATGTTCAGAAAAGAAAATGGGGAGATGGACGGCTTGGCTTACAGTACACTCAGATACCACTTTAGACGTAAGAGAAGGATTAGATCTCAAAGAAACCCTGTCCTTTTGGAAAATGAGATAGGTTTGACTCACCATAAGAGCGTGCAACTAAGATACCCTTCTTGCAGAGGTCAGAGTAATCAATAAACAGGTTCAGCTCATGCTATAGGACTGCGGGACTGCAGCCCCTCCACCTGTAAAATGGGTTCCCCCACCTGCAAAAATGGATTAAATAAATTCCTCATTCCCCCCACCGTAGAACATATGAAAATAAAAAATTCTTGGACTAAGCGCATGCACGCTTAGTTCCTGACCAGATCAGAACTCCAAGCACGCATGCTCTGGCATTCCGAGCTCCAGGCAGTCCGGATAGGGAAGGCAGGAAACTCCACCCTTCCAGCCCAGAGGTCTGTGTGATGATGACCGCACAAATCGGAAGGTCACCGGACTGCATTGCCCGCAGGCTGGACCAAGAGCAGGAGACCCAATGACATGCACGGGCCATTAGAAGTGTGTGTGTGTGTGTGTGTGTGTGTAAAATGCCCCATTTGCTTCATGATGGTGGGTTGAAAATAAGGCTTGAACCCTGTACCTTGGGCCCAAGTGACAAGAGCCTGAATTCCCTACCCACCACTATTTGTAAAACATTTGCAGATTTTTGCCTCATATTTGTTCTGTTCCTTATAAAATCTGTGGTTTCTGTATTTTTGTTACTTTGCTTAACACAGCCAGAAGTGCAGTGTTGCAGTGGTAGCAGTGTTGCCTGACAGCTACAGGTTGTCTGGTTTGATTCTTGCTTGGGGTGCCTTCTGTGTGAAGTCTGCATGTCCTCCCTGTGTTTGTGTGTGTTTGCTCTGGTGTCCCTAGTGGGCATTTGTCCCTATTTTTTGGACTGTATTTCACCATTATTGGCTTTGTCCAGGTTTTTTGTGCCAAGGTTGAGATCTATGGTGATAACTGAACTCACTGAATATGTTTGGGGGTTGTATTCCCCCATTATTGGCTTTGTTCAGGTGTTTTGTGCTAAGATGTTGACAGCTATGGTGAGAACTGAATTCACTAAATGGTAGCCATTTAAGTTTCAGTCTTCCTTTCTTTCATAAAAGTAAATGATTTGGCATAGTGGTATGTTGCTCTGGCTGTTTTGCACAGGGTCCTGGGTTCAATACTTGGCAGTAAACTGTATGGTGGTAACACAGCATTTTATTCTAGCAACTTTTCAACATTATACAAGCAATGTTTAAAATGTGTCCCTGGTTTTTGGGCTTTTGTCCCCTCCCCAAATACATTTTGGCTTTTCCCGGATTTCTTGTGCTGCAAAGTTCAGAGATACAGCTGAATGTTGAGTAGATTTTACAAGGGGCTGAGAGCTGCAGGGGAACAAAAGTTTAGTGCTGCTTATGCTGAGTCTGCTTACATTGTAAATAGCACAACAGGTAGTGTACTTTCTTTTGATGCAGAAGGCTGTGGGTTCTACTCCCACAGTAGGTGGATCCATTGCTGATACTGTACTCTGTTGTAAAGAGGATGGATGCTGCAGTCCTCTTTGGCGAAGATACCTAGTAACTATGAACCTATTATCAGTTTGCTATCCATTCCCTATTGTGATATTGCTAGCATTATCATTTTTTTAATGCAACATAGGCAATTTATTCCTCAAGGGCAACAGGCACTTTATTTGTAGATGAAACAATGACATATAAAGTTGTTTGCTAGCAGTAACCTCTTCATTAGTTAACAGATTTATTTAATGTGGAATTATTTAGATGACTTTTACTTATTCAGAGAGCATGCATATTTACTGATGCTGGTGGACTGTAGAAGTTTGAGTAGACTTTTATGATGGAAATGTTCTGAATTGGGCAGTTTTGTCATTATTGGTGTATGCATTTTGTTTCATTGTGACAACCTGACTGTCGAGGTTAGGAAGGTTATTAATGACCTCACGGAGACCAATGAATATAGGTGTATGCTGCTGATAAGGGGGGGGGAAATGTCATCATGGGTAATAAATTACTTGAATGTTTGTATCTCAAGTATGAAGGGTAAATTAGTAAGTACATCTACAGAAAACCTAGTTTTTCAATTCCATGCACATTATTTCAGTTGCCATTGCCTTTCACAAAAGAAAAAGGGTGTGTGTGATTAGCAGGTGATGAGACTTTCCAGGTTGTTGGTTAAATTATGTTTAACAGAGAGAGAGAAAGAGAGATTGGGTTATTTTGTGAAAGGATCCTTGAGGATATTTGTTAAAAACTTTCGCTTCACGCTTGATGTAATTTCTTCCTTAATTGCTGTGGTGGAGTTTTGTTTTGTTTTATTTTGTGGATCCTTGTTACTGGGAAAATGTTCAAAACAATACATTTAAATTGTCCTCTAACAACTGTACTGTATTTTACAAGGAATATAATTTAATACAGTCAAGAAGGTGTATCAAAGAGCATGTGTATGTTTTGTGTTCAAGGGGCTTATGATTTGAAAACAGCCCAGAATGAATCTTTATCTGCCACTGGTAAAATGTATTTTCTTTGAATGTGGGTTTCAATGCTGTTTCAAGGGCAGAGAAGTTTTAATGCTAAGTCTATTTTCATTGTGAGACTGCAGTGCTTTGCTTAGCAGATATCTGTTAGGGTTTATGCTTTAAAATATAAAATAAAACTTTCAAATGAAATCCATATCATCGCAGAAGTAAAGCAGTATGCACATTACAGTGTTTATGGCAAATGAGGCGAAATAACCAAGGAATGAGATATTGGAATGGCTGCAGGGGGGAATGCTCCATTCCACCATGATTTTCTGGGGGGGGGGGCAGCGAACTCAGACAGCCCCGGCTGAACTATACCTCTCAACTGTCCAGAATGTTGCAGAATTAATAGATTTTTGCTTCTTATTTTTGGTTTGTTCCTCATAAAATTTGTGGTTTTCTGACAAATCATTTAGGAATGAAGTCACTAAATAATGACAGACATTGAGTTTCAGACATCATAACCTTCAGAAAAATGCATGCTAAAGCAAAACCTGTTATTCTATCAACTGTATTTTTAGTACTGTTTGTATGTTCCCCCAATATATTTGGCCTTATCCAGATTTCCTGCATTAAGAGGTTGAGAGGTACATGCAAATAAATCGCTTTATAGAATTAGGAATATCCAAACCTCTCAACTGTCTCCAATTTTGGCTCAAAATGTTGCTCTCCCCCTAATAATCCCTCTGCAAAATGGCAATTTTGGAAGAAAACGTGGAGGGTTTACAATTATAAATAACTGTAATGATCAGAGTTATAGAATACTTTTATTTCAGAAATGCATGTAGATGCTCTTATTTTGTCAGCTGCTCAAGTTAACAGTACTAATTTTAAAAAGGTGTCCCTTCTTTGACAGGTTCCCAGCTGTATTGTGTGACAATTTTATATTTTTGCATAACATATTTGGTCTGTTTTTCATAAAATTGTGGTTTTCTGGCAAATTAGAAGCAAATAATTAAAGACTGAAGTTAGAAAATAATGGCAGACATTTGAGTTTCAGATTTCATACCCTTCAAAAATTCATACTAATGCACGACCTACTACTATTCTATTATCTTTCTAAGTTTATAAGAGCAATATTTAAAAATTGTTTTTATTTTTGGGCCTGTGTCCCACTTCTATGTATGGCTTTGTCCAGATTTCTTGCTCTGAGGTTGAGAGGTATATGTGTCAGAGCCATCACCATCAGCCAGAGACATTTCAAACTGTGACCTACTTGTTGCACCCCACTCCCCATTGTAGTGGCTCTGGATGTGTCCAAGCAAGGCAAGGAGCAGTTATGCAGTGTAAGTGTGCAGAGTATTACCCCATCCAAGGTAGACCACAAGTATGACTGTGGCTTTTCATCTGTCCTTGATTTTATAGAATGTTCTGGTTTTCTGTCATATTTTTATACTGTTGATTTATGCTTCTTCTTATTCAGAAAATGCATGCTGTCGCAGTGCCCTGTTGCTCTGTGTTTAAGTAGCAATGCTTTAATGACCATCAGGTAAGTTTGTCGGAGATTGTAAGATGCAAGTAAGCTTTAATAAGCATACTGTTGAAGAATTACCAACATTGCAAGCCTTTTCATTGTTGCTATGCAGAGAATATTTACATAACTAGATAACTTATAAGCCTTAGGTATTGAAATGCATATGACAGTATTTGTAATAAAGGACAGGATTACAGTATTTTTAGAAGCTCATTACATTTGATGGAGACTTGCAATTATCTTTGCAGGCTTTACCCGTAAACTAAACAGAATGCCAACCTGTCATGTGTGGTCCATAACTTGTGCAGTAATCCTTTAAGCAATGTATCTTGAGCTTGTTTCTTGTTTGCTGTTCATTTTTTACTTTGATCATGTGTTCTCCATGAAACAAGTAGATAGTTGTCTGACAACAGGTCTTTTTTGGAGAAGAAACATTTTTACAAGTGGGGGTATCACAGAGATTGCTACTTTCAGCATGTTACTTGGTAATTTTATAAAGTTGAATATAAATTATAATCAGAACTGCAGTGCAAGGAGAAGTGGTTTGAGCTGAGTACTGCTTGTTTTTTTTTTATACTTGATTTTGACTGGCATTCCAGTAATGTATTCAAAAAGAAATTTATTTTTTCATGCCTCTCAACCTTTGTGTTTCCATCTAGATATTAAGTAAGTTGTCATGTAGCCAATGCATTGAAATATTTTTTTCTTCTACACTTCATTTTGTCTTGATTGGACTCTCGTAATGATAGTTTGGCACCCAGGGCAGCATATTTAATTAAAGTTCCAGTTGTTGTGGTTTTGAGCATAGCTCCACCCCTTTCTAGTTGGTCACACCCCTTCCCATTGGCCCCATCCATTCAGCTGTCTCCTGCAGCCCCCCTTTAATTTAAAGTCACCAGCCGCCACTGTCAATAAAACTATTTTCCATGTTATGAACCTTAAGTCAGTCATATTAGCTGGTTCAAATTGAGCAATTATTAGTTTCTCTAACACAAAATTAAGATCAAGAGGAGTGGCCACCAGTTTACTTGGAGGCCTCTCATCCAAAACCCCTTTCAAGAACATTTTGACATGCAACAGCCTTGAAAGAGAAGGATCCATGGCAGACATGCTGAAATGGTTGATAAATAAACCTTGACAGAGGAATAAGGAAGGCCATAGGCTAGTAACCCCCAAAAATATTGTAAAACCAGAGAACAACTAGTCCTGAATGGATGCTACTTAAGTTGTTGGCACCAACTGGAAAACCTTTTCCATTTGCTGACATATGATTTTCTACTAAAAAGCTTTCTTGCCTCCATTAGTACCTGCTGCACATCCTCAGAAAACAGGTGTCTAAAAGGAATTAAGACCCTATCATCCAGGCAGTCAATTGAAGATGATTGATGTCTGGATGTATTAAACACCCTTGTTCTTGTATGAGTAGAGCCATTCTGTGAGGATGCTTATGATAATTGCCCATGGCCATTTCCAAAAGAAGGGGGAACCAGGATTGCCTGGGCCAGAAGGGGGGGTCACTGCAATGATCTTGGGGGATTCCTTCTGAATCTTCAGAAGTACCCTGGATATTAGTGGAAAGGGTGGAAAGGTATACAGTAACATGCCAGTCCAATGTCTTCCCGGACTTCTTGCATGGGGTCCTGGAACAAAATTCTGCCAGTTGATTGTTCAGAAAGGAGGCAAAGAGTTCTGTTTGAGGAACCTCCCAGACACGGATCAATTCTTGGAAGACCCCCAGATCTAGTTTCCATTTGTGAGGGTCTGCCCTGGTCCTGCTCAGCTTGTCTGTCATGCAATTTTACTCTGATGAAATGCAGGATGCCTGTAGAGTGAGATTGTGCTGTGAAGCTATATCCTAAGCCAACATAGCTGGTCTATAAAGGGGACAAAGTCTGGTTCTCCCCTGCTTGTTGATGTACTGCATCACTGTAGTATTGTCTGTAACCACTTGAAGAGGTCCCAGGGAACAAAGGTGGTTCAGAGAACTGAGTGCCTTGATTAGGGCAAGCATCTCATTGATATTTATATGCTTGGATCTGTCCTTGCTATCCCACATCCCTCTGCATTTTTATCTTTCCTGATTCCCCAAGCAGAGTCTGAAACATCTGTGGTAGAGAAAGGGAGACCTTGATTTTAGGATATCTGCTGTCTCCACCAAGTGATTTATCTTCTAAAAAACAATACTGGGATCTGAAAAGTTAAAGGATGCTGATGCTAGGACCAAAGATATTTCAATTACCACTCTATCTTTCTCATGTGGAATCTTGCCAGGGGTATCATGAGAATCCTAGACACCATGAGACCCACAATCCTGAAGTATTCCCTTACAGTGACTGAATTCTGAGTGGAAAACCATAGAAATTGATATAAATAAAGGTCTATGTTTTTTCCTGTAGAAGAAAAGCTCTTTGAACTGAGATGTTTAGCTGACAACCCAGGAAGACTATCTTGTGTGATGGAGTCAAGAAATACTTTTGAATGTTCTCTTGGAATCCCAGCTTGTGCAAGAGATCTCTTACCCAAGTGAGAAATTCCTAATATTTTATAAGAGACTCTGGAAGGATAAGCAAATCATCTAAACACAGAAAATTGTGGACACCCTGTAGCCAGCAATGAGCTATAACTGGACCTAGACACATTGTGTACACTCTTAGTATAGTGGATAGTGAATAGTCCGAAGGTTAAGGCAGAGAACTAATAATGTGATCCAGACACACAGAACCTTAAGAAACCTCTGAAGTCTGGGTGAATTGGAATGTAATGGTGAGCATCTTTAAGTCTACTTTTACCAGGAAACTTCAAAGAGGAAGAAGAGGCAACAGGTTGTGAAGTTGCATCATCTTGAATTTGGGAACTATCACAAACAGGTTTAGGAAAGAAATATCCAGAACTGGTCTCAGAGTTGGATTAGGAACATCATTGAAACAAAACCCTTCCCACCTGGAAAGGAGGAACTGGTTCATCTGAAATTAATCTGTTGCCAAAGTGAAAAAAATGAGATTCATACATTCTGGAAGAGAAAGATGTCCAGGGTGGGAGGGGATCTCAAGGTCTTTTGAATTGTAACTCAGACATGTTGGAGTTTCTTTGGTTTAGGAGGTTTGAGCCTTCTTTTTGGAACCGCCTTGTCACTTTTTAAATGTCGGTTTACCTGAATTCTATTGAGACTGTTTATTCTATTTTTGCTGAAATTGGATAAGGAGAAAGGAAATCCCTTGGACAATTTGGAAAAGGAGGGCTGAAAAATCTTAGAGTTTCCCTGGATCAACTTGCTCCTTTCATCATACTTTTTGATTACCTTAGAGCAGCAGACAGGCCAAACACTAAATCTCTATCCAAGCGAGAATTTAAAATCTCCTTTTTAACATCCTCTGGAAGGTACTGAGAATGCCACCAAGCAAACCTTCTTAAAACCATACGAGTGACCACAGCCCTGTATGAAGTATCAACAGAGTCATACATACACTGCAAACAATGAGAAGTGACCTGTGCAAGAGAAGAAACTAAGTTATGTAAAGTAGATTTTTTTCTTCCCAAGAAGAAACTGGAGATAAACATTCCTCATTCTTTCACAATATATCAGAATAAGCATTAACATATGAGCCAGACAATTTTAAATTCTGAAATTCAGAGTTGCACAAGTATACATGGTTTCACATACCTATCAATACTTTCCCTATCTTTATTAGAAAGAGTACAATTTAATTAATTAAGTGCTTAGCAGCAGAGGAGTAGTGTATAAAAATTTAAAAGACTGAGGAACTTTATATAACCTGTCTGTCCTTTTAGGACAGATGGCTGACTATAAGAAAAAAATGCAGGCAGTAAGAAACACATCCTCTAAAGCAGAAATGACAGGAGGAGTTAGTGTAGTTACTGTAAATTCCTTCTGTAACAACTCATGGTATTTTTTGATTAGCATTATATTTGATGGACTGCGAAACCTCAGTGTTCTCTCACTGAAAACACTGGGGTATTCTTTCAATAGTCTCAGAGAAAGAGAACACCCCCCCCCCCACAGGGAGAATCAGAAAGTGAGTTATCCACTGACTCTGAATCAGAAATCTAAGGACAAAATCCTAAATCCATCCCTGTATCTTCCTTTTCAGATTGATAATCTTGAATCTCTTCAGGAAAGGAAGCACCCCTCTTTCTTTCACTGTAAACTACTCTACAAGAAGGATCAATGGCATGAATAAAACCCTGGGCCAATCCCAGTAAACTGCTCTTATCCAAAGAAAGTTGAGGAGGAGTAGATACAGTCATTGTTTTCAGTTTCTTTTTTACAGGAAGAATTGGGCCAACTGTGTTACTAATAGTAGCTGCTGCTTCCCCAGTGATGGGCACAGCATTCTGACACAAGAGGAGAACATTCTCTGTTCCTCTCCCAGGACAGGCAAGAGTAGTTCTCCCTTGCTCACTGAGGGGACCTCAGCAATTGAAGAGGATGTGACTAACCCCCAGTCCATAGTGGCTGTAGGTGCTACACCAGAGGGATCCTGGGTAAAAGATGAGTGGTCTGAGGTACAACAAATGGCCACAACAGAGTCACCCACCTATGTCTGAGGCAAACTGTGAGGGTGCTGGGGTAGCAAAGACTTTTTGCTTAAGCTTTTCTTTTTCTAGCTGGAAGAAGGAGTGACCATAGAAGTGACAATTTGCACCATGGTAAAGCCAAAAATAGTGCCTCTATCCTGGGGAAAACAAATAACAATGCCAGTAAAACTACCCGTCCACAAAAGTTACTATTTTCTAACAGAAAAAAACAAAGTAAAAAGCACTTTCAAATACTATGGCAGCTTCATAACCTTAAAATAAAGACAGTTTCTCCACAGAAAATAATTTATCAGTTACTACTTTTAAACAGACAGAAACAATAAATAAGTTTCTTACAGTTTAGAGACAATTCATTAAAACACAACACTCCTAGCTTTAAACTAATTTTCCTGAAGAGGAAAGGAATAAAGTATCAGTAAAAATAAGAAAATAGAAGTTTTTTTTACCCAAAGGGAATTTATCTGTTAAGGAAAGCACAAGCCGACTGTTGTTCCTCAAAAGCCTGAGAGGAGTGTACTTATCAATGGCATTAAAGTTCTGAAGGACTTCACACCCAACCTTGTCTTTTAGTCATCTCAGACTGAGCAGCTTGACAGTTTTGCATGTGGAAGATGCCCTGAAGCTTTGGAGGCTAGCTGGCTGTTATATCCTTGGCAGGATACAACCCATACAGCTAAGGTTACTGCAGCACTGATCACTATGAAGAACATCAAGCTTTAAAATTTATCCTAATAACACAGCAGTACAATAAACAACACTATTATGTACTTTACATTCATTTAAGACCGGGAGACAAAAGAGGAAGAGTATCTGAGATGTAATGCATTTATGGTTGCTCTTTCTATATCAATATAAATTTGTGCACCCATATAAACTTCTCACTAGTACATCAATGCCATAGAATACAATATGAGCATCAAGTCTCTCTAAAGTTCAGTTATACTCTTTGGCGTTATTTCAAGTCATTTCACAATTATCGTTACCAATGTATTTCAATTTTTGTTCCTTCTCCTTGACAAGTGAACACGTTACCTAGGACAGTGCACCCCCATGTTTTAATGACCCAATAACAGCTAATCACATTCTCTTTTCTAAACTGAAAAGCTGACCTCATTACTGACAATTTTATTGTCTTTTGGCTTCTCCCATTAGGGGTGACCACAGCAGATCACCGGTCTGCAGATTGATTGGCACGTGTACCCTCGACCATCTGAATAATGGTAAACTGACTTTCAAACTTTTTATAGTAAACCTATAAAATATGATTCCTGCTAGTAAGTAAGTATGTAGATGTTGTGGCAGAAGGAATCATATTGCTAAACTTAGCAAAAGGAAATAAATGAGTTTAGACTTGAAAAATATGCATATATTAGAGCAAAACGTCAGGAAAATTAATTATTTGTGATTACAGTTTGTGTTGAGATTATCCTGAGTGCAAATTATGTCAGCATAACCACATAGAAAACACATAGAAAAACTGCAACCATAAAATAAGTTGTAAATTTTAGAGGAAAGACATAACATTCATAATTAAAATGTGAACTTCAGACTAGATACTGGAAAAGATTATAATATAATATATTTTCAAATATTGAAAGCATGTTGTCAAAAAAGAGCAACCTAGTGCATCAGCTGAGCAAACGGTTTCCATATTGTGGCCATTAGATAAAACCAGAGTCAGAAAGAGCTTATACATGAATAAAAAATGCAAAAGTATATTTTAGAAAGCTGATACTGAAAATGTACCATCTGTATTAGAGCATTCAACTTGTCAAAATCTTGGCAAAGTGAAAATAATTCACACCATGCATGCAGAGTTAAAGCGTGGATCACAGCATGATCCGTCTAGTGAGTTACTTAAAGATTTTCATAATTTTATTTTATTGGTTTCTGTTTGCCAGGTATTTATCATATTCCAGCAGAATTGATAATGCACATTCCAGATGAAGTTGAAGTAGCTTTTTGAGCCGGAACTGAATATCAGCTAAAGAGTAGGAAGAAGATAGATGTGGTTAACAATCATAGGCTAAACAATGGGTCAACAGCATGACTAATGTAATAAAGACAGGCAAATTAATATTTGCATAGGTGCACAAGACGTGAATAGAAGCATGAAAGGAGAACATTAACCACATCATGCTGAATAAGTAGTGTCAGACACGTGGATAGCAAAGCATTTTTCTGTGCTTGATATAACTCAGGAATTCCAGCAAACAGAGCTTAATAAGAAATGCATCAAGTTGTACGTGAAAAGTACTTATTTGCAAGACTTCCATTTGGGAATTTATTAGCACCTGAATGATTTAATAGTGCTGTTGTACAGACACTCAACTGCTTTAATATTATTATTAGCATAACCGATGATGTACTCCTATGCAGTCAAAGAACATGATGCAAAACCACATGAATTACTGAAAATGCTTTGAATAATCTCAAGACAAAGAGCAAGACTAAAATCATATTGCAGAGATGAGATATGAAGACCATGTTTTATCACAAGAAGGCCTGAAATTAGATACTGCAAAGATTAGACCCAGAGTACAGGTGCCTTGACCTGAGGACAAATACACTTTTAGGAAATTTCAAGAAATGAGGAAGTATATTTCTCAGTTTATTATTCAGTTGATTATTTTCCTGTTAGAAATACATTTGTTATTAAGGAAGTTATTAAGATATTATGGGTAATAATATTTGAAAATAGAAAAATATAGATCTTTGAAAAGCTTAAAAAGTTAGGTACTAAAGCACTCAAACTGAAGTATTTTGAAGAGAATAATTCAGTAACAAAAGTCTATGTCATTTTGTTTTATCTATTATTATCGATCTAATTCTTAATATTAGAATTGTATCAAAGAATATTAAGGCTTATTGTTTGAAATGTAATTTACACTTCATATATAATTTGCAACTTTTTTGTCCATTGTCACATACATGACTTACTTGGTTTAGTAACAGTAGCTTTTGTAGAAGCTAAATTCATAAAAAATGTCTTTTTAGGGCCTGTCCCCATGCACAATCTTGGCAAATGTCTGTGACTCAGATACTCCTCCCCTTAAGATGATTTATTTCATTGCTGCTGCACCTCAGGGCTATGAAAAGAATCCTCCTTACAGTAATCCCCTAGAGGGAAGAAAAATGCGACCGACTGTGCCAAAAATGGAACTGACATGATGTGAGCAATTTGCCTCCTCCTACATGTATATAGGCAGGATCTGCTGTATGTAGCATTTTTATGTTTGCTCATTAACGTAATATTCAGGAATTTTGTCATTATGCTTCTTTATAAATGGATTTGCTCACTGGGTTGGTGCCAACAAACAGAAATGTATACATTGTTAGTCAGTATGGGCACCACAGTTAGTTCTTAAATGCTGAAATGCCTTATGACTAAGGTAGGATTTCTGTGTTCTGAAGAACTGCAAATGAGACCAGTCAGGAAGCAGAACACAGATACAAGAGACGATGTGAGCAACATTCCATTTCTGAATGGTGTTATTAATCAAACAAATACCAGCGGAATAAAACACTGCTAAGAGGTATAAAAATGACATTTAATTGAAAAAATAGAAGGGCAAGTGCTTTCACATCTGTTCATCAGACCATCTACATCAAATAAATTAGCATCCACACATATTTATTTATTTATTTATTTTATATTTGTTAACCGGGCTAGTCTAGCTGGACATGTATCTGTTTACAGCAGAGGCCCGGGGAGAAAAGCTCCAGTACAGATAAATTTACAGTGATTTCTAACAATAAAAAAAATTTATAACAATAAAATTTTTTTTTTTTTTTTTTTTCTTTCATAGAATTATAAATGGTACAAGAGAGGATAGCATTAACATTTGATAACTTGTAAGTCATGTTCTACAAGAGAGGATAGAAATAACATTTAAAAACTTATAAGTCATGTTCAACAAAAAAATAATAAGAACTAAATACTAAAGTTAAAATAATCAAAGGCATACCTTAAGATTCAACTCTCAACTCCAGAAGGCATCAGGTAGGGGCTTAGTAAGGGGACAGGAAAAAAATTAGGCGTATTGAGAATTACTTTCAGTCGGGATTGGTACAGGGACATAGCCAATATGAAGTAAGATGTTCTTTGACTTGTCTTTTGAACAGAGAGGTAGACTCTAGAGTAGCTATTTCTTGAGGGAGTTGATTCCAGTGTTTACCTATGGAATTTGAAAATAATGCATCCCCAGCTTTATTGCATGATTTAGTTATGGATACTAGGAACTTATTTGCAGAACGAAGTGTGGTTAGGTTCTTGTATGGAGAAATAAGGTTAGCCAGGCTCGGAGTATTATCAGGGAAATGAAGGGTTTTATGAATGATAAGTAATTGTTGGTACAGTAGGTGGTTATTTAGTTCTAGCCAATTTAGTTGTTTGAGGTTGTGACAGTGGTGAGTTCTAAGGGGAGTAGCATTAATGAATCTAGCTATACTGTTATAGCAGGTAGAGAGTTTGTTGATGTTATTTTTAGATAGTGAGGTAAATATAGCTGAAGCATAAAAAAGGGTGGAAAGCAGGTGGGTCTGTGCAATGGTTTTTCTAGCTGCTGGGTTAAGGAAGGGTTTAATTCTATAGAGTGTCCCAATTTTTTTATTAACAGCTTTAATAGTAGTGTTAATTTGGTCATCAAAGTTAAGATGGTTGTCAATGGTTACACCTAATAGTCGGGTGGTATTTTCAGGGTTAATACAGGTGGCATTATTTGAGGAGATAGTGAAGAAAGGTGTAGGAGATTTATTAGTAGAAGTAGCTTTGTTTTTGGGGTTAAGGAGGAGGCAGTGCTGCATAAACCATTTTTCAACGTTATGAAAGGTTGTTTGGGTGATGGACTGGAGAGAGGGAACATTTGTAGCAGAGCAGATCAATGTCGAGTCATCTGCATATTGGATGCAGGTCGCTTGTGGGACATTCAAATAAAGGTCATTAATAAATACTGAGAAAAGAAGGGGTCCAAGGATAGATCCTTGTGGAACACCAACATTTACTGGGAGTAAGGATGATAGGTTATTCTCCCAAAGCACTGCTTGTTGCCTGTTTTCGAGATAGCTTCTAAACCACTGTAAAGAATGTGAGCTTAGAGAGAGGATGTTAAGTTTTTCAAGAAGTATGTTATGGTTAACCATATCAAAAGCTTTTGATAGGTCTATGAATAGTGCACATCAATTAAAAAAGAAGCAATCACATTATAACAAGAATCAATCACTAAAAGCGCTTGATAAAATCAAGAATATATAAAAAACATATATACATTAATAAATATTTTTTCATATATATTTTATATATTTTTAGATGTTGTACATATGTCATTACTGATGCGTTCTATATCTAGGTAGTCTAATATGTTTTTTATTACTATTTTCTTTATGTAGAATGCTTTCTCAGTTTAATTTTATTAATATATATATATTTTTTATATATTCTTGATTTTATGTAACTCTTTAATTGATTGATTACTGTTATAATGTGATTACTTCTTTTTTAATTGATGTGCCTATATTTGTGGATGCTAATTTATTTGATGTAGATGGTCTGATGAAGCAGATGTGAAAGCGCTTACCCTTCTATTTCTTTAATTAAACTGCTTTTTTATACCTCTTAGCAGTCTTTGAAAGCATTCCGGTTTTCGTTTCCAGTGGTTTATTCATCTCAACTGGTGTATTTTCTCTATTTTTATTAATCAATCAGTTTGCATCATGAATCATCTCCCACACAAGATTCTTTTTAAAATACACTTTGGATGGCTACTCTCACCAAATATATCATTCAAATTCATGTTTGTGGCACTCCCACCCTTGACAACATATTGTGTGTTATTGTGGCACCACTATCAGGCATGCAAAAATTTCATGTCATTAAATATATGGGTAAAAGTTTATCTTCTTTTACCATTTTAAACATTTGAAGATACAGCTGAAAATATTGCAAGGATATTGTAAGGATAACCACAGTGTCTGTAAATGCAACTTGCTCTTCAAAATGAGAAACATGACAATGTTTCCATCATTTTCCAAGGAAAATGTTCACTTTGTCATATAAATGCAGACCTTATCAACTTTAAAATAATATATAGTCTTCACAAATAAAGAGCATCACCATATTAATTTTTTTCTAGCCCCATCAGATGTTATGCATAAGATACTACCATTATAATTCTTTGTTTTGGGACTCGCGCATGGTCTTTCAAGTCAATGGGAATTGATCCCTAAATTTTAACTCATTCCCTGCACTAGAGCTCTGAAAGTTTGCACCACAACTTCCAAAGGGCAGAGCTTAAGCATTTTGATAGAATCAAATTATGTCCTCCTATTTCAAACAAATATTCATATATCTGGAACCATAGGGGTTACTAAAGAAACGAAAATGGCAAACTCTTCAGCATAAGCTCTTTTTTATAGTGGTAGAATTCTTTAGGTTCTAGGTCTTAAACTGGATTTTATAAGTAACAGTAAATACAGTAACTATTAAGTCTACAATATTTTGTAAACAGCATACAATATCTCAGCAACCACTCAAGTTACACACGTACTATCAGCAGCATTTTGTTCACCCAGATGAGAACGTTCACACGAGGCTAAGCAGTTCTGTCTGTGCTACCTGTTTGCTTGGTTGCCAAGATATTTAGAAAACATGAAATTTATGACAATACATATAAATATTATATGAACAATAATTAATGTATCTTTACCTGCCCTAATAAGAGGTCAGATAACAATACTGCTGTGTTTTCCATTATGTAAGCTTTAAGATGAACCCTTTTAATACTTTGTATGTAGCATGGTTTTGTGATTATTAATGCAAATATGAATAAGCAATACTTGATGCCTAGAGGCATTAGTAGGATGTAAATTCAGAAACACCTGGAGGCATCACCCAGCTGTAATGAGTTAAGCAGTGTCAGGGGAAAATCTCTTGCCTTTTTGTACAAATGGCTTTTTTGTTTCAGAAGCATTTGAATCAGTTCTGTGCTGCTCTTACTGAGCTCAAGACCCCTCCACTGCTTCCCAACAATATAATGAAGGACACACTATGCTTCTTTGGCAGTTTACTTAATAGACACTATTTAAGGTATTGACCTTGATGACTTTATTAAGGGAAAACACTGCCTAAATGAAGAAAATAAATTATTGTAAACTGGGTTATCAGGGACAGTATTCATGCTGTTTATACAAAATCACTGAGCTCAGTTTTGGACTCAGTAGCATGCATTCAGTGGGCAGGGAAAAACTGAGGTCTACTGTGTACAGTGTATATCTGTGGTAATCTGAATCTCAAAAAATACACCAGCAGCACTTAGATGACTTTCCCTAAATATTTGTGAAACACAGAAAAAAGTCACCATCCTAGAAAATGAGAACGGTTCCAAATCATGGTAATAAAAATGCAGTATAACAGCTTATGTCTGTACTATAGTGGATCTGAAGGGTTGTGTCTTTAACACAATAGCAGATGAGGTGTTGGTGCTGTACATTTAGTAGGCTACCTACTAGTCATGCAAATTAAGTGTTTACACAAAATGATGTAACCACTGCAGAACAACTGCACTGAACTGTACTTGAAAGACAGTTCAACAGTAATGTATTGTAGCATCCATAAGGCCTTTATTCTTGCAACATTCTGTAGACAAGAGTATGGACAATGTTTTTCAAGCCAGCTGAGCTTTAGAATGAGTTGAGTGTGTCGATTTATTTATAACTGTTGCAAAGCTGTAAACTTAGTACAAATCCCCTTAATTATTTTGTTTTGGCTCATTAATAGTTTACTATCTTACAGCTTTAGAGTTACTTGATACCTACACACAGAATAAATTTCACTGTGTTATTTTACATAGAGCCCCTCTTCAGCTCTGTTTTTGCTATTCTATATAGCATCTCTGACTCAGTATGGACACACAGTGGGCTTTAAGGTATATTAATTCTTTAAAATACTGTTGGCATAATGGTTAAGGTCTTCGACTTCCCTGCACAAAGTACAAGGTTCGATCTTGGCCTCAGGCCTGTACCAGTATGGAGTCTGCATGTTCTTCCTGTGTCTCTGTGGAGGTTCCTCCCAATTCTCAAAAAAAAAAAAAAAGTAGGATGTTTCTTCCTCAAAGTCACCCAAAAATGGAGTTATGGGCAGCAATATAGACTCTAGATGGTGCTTATTTGAGGGAGAGTTCTACACACCAACCACTTTGACCATTAATTGTGGTGTGCAGTATCTTCTAGGCAGGAGACCACATATCATAGACTGTGTGCCATGGCAGGGCTAGACACTTTTTGTAAAAATTGTTTCTAAGTGATCTGGATACATCAACTAAAGTGATAAGTGAGTTGAGATCCCAGCCTACGCCGACCTATACCAGGGACCCATACTAAAGTTGCCTATGTGCCTCTATTGACCAATTTGTGCCTGCCATAAATCTCAGCAGCCCTGGGCTAATAAGCTGCTGGCCATTTGGTGTCCAGTTGCTCATATTGGGCAATCTGGGTGAAAGCTAGATGGAAAACCAATCAGCCTTACAAACATAAACTAAGAATTATTACACTTAGTGTAGGTTAACTGATATGATGCATCTTGGAATGAATGACATGATGGTAAGGAGGAGGCTGTACATCCCCTGTATCCAGGAGACAAGATAGAAGAGCAGTGCATCAAAACCACTTAGCTTGAGATCCAGAGTCTACCACGCAGGAGGAGGACAGGTTAGAAATACATACATACATACATACATACAAATATTCTAGCATGGGCATTAATGCTCTTCTAGCTTGCCAATATACCAAAACACTTGTTCCTATAATAAGTTTCCAGGCTGTTCTTAAAAATATCTAAACTAGTACTTGCTTTAATGTAATTTGGTAGTCTGTTCCATGCATCAGCTGCTCTGTCAGGGAACCAATTAGTACACTTCTCATTCCTATAGAATCTTCTACACAGGTTGTCTGATGATTCTCTAGTACTTTTTGATAACCCCAAACAGTCCCAGAGGTAGTTGTCTCTAAATGCCCTATATACTTGAATAAGATATCCTCTTAGATATCTGTAAGAGACACTGTACAAGTTCAGATATTTTAGTCTTTCATAATAACTTAAATTTTTGCATCCATGGATGCCCTTGGTATATTTCTGCTGTACTATTTCCAGTTTACTCATGCTTGTTTTCTTATAGGGTTTCCATATTGTTATTCTATACTCAAGTTTTGGTCTAATGTAACTAGCAAACAATGACTTCATCATTTTTTATTTCTAGAGTTTATAAATCCTTTTATACAACCTATAGTTCTATAACTATCATTAACCAATTGGTTGGTATGATTAGAAAAACTCATAGCTGAATCTACCCATATACCCCAGGTCCTTTCAATCACTGTGTGCTGTATTAACTATTCACCTTTCAATTTATGTTTCCCAAATCTCATGTGCTTAGTTTTTGATGTACTTATCAACATATTATTCTCCTGTGCCCAAACGGCCAATTTAGTCAAGTTAGTTTGCAGACATGTCTTATCTGTAACATGTGTAATCAGTTTACCCAGTTTCAGGTCATCTGTATATAGACAGTAGAACAGCTCAAATGAAAAATGTAGGTCTGAAAGATACAATCTAAACAAGTAAGGGGCTAGGACAGAGCCCCATGGGACACCATGACTGTAACCAAGGATTCCACCTGTCCAGTTGCTGTATGATACTTGCCATGTCCTATTTGTAAGCCATGCAGCTCTCCATCTTATCAAGAGTACATCAATACCTAGTTGATCCAATTTATTGATGAGTGTTTTGTGTATGATCTTGTCAAATGTTGAAGTTAAATGTATATAAATTACATCACAGCACAATTTTTCATTCATAGCTGTTATTATATTGTTATAGAACATCATGTTACAGGTGGTAATAGATCTGTTTTCAACACATGCATGCTGATATATTGTTTCAAGTCCCAGCCTATCCAGTTCTGATAATAACTTCTCCAATATAACCTTCTCTGTTACTTTTTTACAACATGAAAGTAGACTTAAGGGTCTATATGACTTTGGGTTTGTCCTATTCCCCTTTCCCTTAAAAAGAGGTTTAATAAGCGCATGTCTCCAATCTTGAGGAATCTCCCCATATTTATATAACCTAGTGAAGAATAGATATAATGGTACTGGATGTTCTTGCTGAAGTGTTCTCAGGTCATTGTTACTAATTCTGTCTCCTCCCTGTGCTTTGTTTGGATCCAGTTTGCACAGTTCTTTTTCAATATACTCTAATTTCATTCCAGTATCTGGTGATAGGATGTCACTAGGAAAACTTATCACCCCTTCTGTGGAGCCAAACTGTTTTGCATAGGACTTTGTAAATATATTTATAATCTGTTGTGTCTGAAAATAAATTTTAGAATCTGCACATAATTTATCAGTTTGTGTGTCTTTACTCCTTCCACATCTTATGTATCTATAAAAAGTTTTCCTATTATGCTGAATGTCTTTTTATAAATGTTCTTCCAAATTTCTTGATCTTGTCTCACACTGTTCTTAATCTGTTTGTCAAGCTTGTTTATTTCAGTTTTCAAAGTTGTAGTTTGACTTCTCTTCTAATTCTTATATTTTTTTGTCTCTCAACTTAATCCGAGATCTTATTTTTATGGAAATATATCCCTCTGATGTTGTATGCCTAGATCCTGATGTTAAACAGTTTTTTGGATTTTTTTCCACTTAAACAATTTCTCTTTCATAACTTTCTACATTCCATCGGCAGTTTTTCCACTGAACACCTCACTCCAGTTAGTTTTACATAGTGACCGTTTTGCTTCCATATAATATTTAATTAAACTTCTGTGGATTGGTTTAGATTTCAGTTTGGCAGAATTATGTAGCAACAAATTAACTTTTATAATCCCATGATCACTGCACATCAGTGGTGGTATAATTTGACTTGACATAACAATAATTTATTTACAAACAGAAACAATGTCTAGCATGTTCTGTCCCCTGGTAGTTTTTTTTACAATCTGAAGCTATTGTTGTTCCTGAATATATGTTGTGAATAATTTCCTTACTGTTGTTGAATCAATATTATTCCAATCTGTTTCTGGTAAATTTAAGTCCCTAGATAATATTATTCTTCTCTCCTGTGTTTCATGCAAGAACTGTAAGAATTCCTCTAAGTCATCTGCACTTGACTTTGGTAGTTTATACACTCCAATGATTGTTATATGTTCCAGGGCTGTCTTTATTGTCACAGTTACACAGTCTATAGTATCAGTGTGATCAATGAGCATGTAGTAATCATCCCATAACTATCTTTAATCCCTGTCATAACACCTCCACCTGATTTTTTATTAGTAAAAACATTTATACCCTTACAGAACTGGTTTCCAGTCATTGTTCTTTAACCATGTTTCCCAAACAATAACAACATCAATCTTGTGAGAACATAGCAAATTTTCCAATAAAATAAATGCATTAGCAACCATCAGAGATGCATCAAGTGTTGCTATCTGTGAATTGTTAAATGTTCGACCTGGAAAACATCCTGCCTAGTGTTTGTCAAATATTGCAAAATATCTGCTGCAAAAATTCTCTTCCCTGATGTTGACAAATGCACACCATCCTGCTTGAACACATATGTTCCCAAAACTAGGCTTGGATACTCTACACATTTCCATTTTTTTAAAACAGGACATTTTTTTTTCCATGTAGGTATTTACCCAAAAAATCTTTTCATTCACAGTGACCTGATTAGTCTTTCTATAGGTGATTTGTGAAAAATACGTCCTAACAGCAGTACAAGCTATACTATCTAAGAGGGCTGTCAGTTCCCTACTAACAGTCAGAAAATCATTGCAGATGGCATCATTTGCACCAACATGAATAAAAACGGATCCATACTTCCTTACATTAAGGCATTCCATGGCTTGTCTCACATCCTCTATTTTTGTTCCTGGCAATTATAACATTATTTGATGTTCATCATCTTCTCTGCAAATATAAGAATCCGTTCATTTAATAACTGAATTTTCAATTACAAGTATATCTTTGGTGGTCAGCTCTGAAGAATCTTCTGCTTTAATATCTGCTCTGTCAGTTGTTACGAAGTATAGATCTTCATCACCATTAATCTTATTAATCCCACTGTTTTCACTGTGTATTAAATTCTCATCCGGCTGATATTTCTTCCTTTTCACTTGTCCCTTGTCTCTTTTTTCTACATTTTCTGTTGGAAAAATTATGCCTTTTTCTGTAGGCTGAAGGTTTTCTGATAGAAAAATATCATCATTCCCTGCAACCTGTGTGTTACATAACAAAGCAGTGTTCTTTTTACTACCTGTTCTCTTTCCTTTACAGTCATTAATCAGTTTCTTTTTCTTTCATGTTATTTGTTGTGAACTTCTTCCTTTCTTTTTTTTTTGTTTTCTTCTAAACAAACTGGATCCTCAGACTGATGAAAATTTGCATCCAGAATTCCAAAATTGTCAGGGGCATCATCTTGTTTGATAAGGGTTGAAAGATTTTTGCAGACAATAGATGCATCTTTTTCTAAAAGTTTTCCATTTGTTTTGTGCCTGACATTATTTATTTCACCAGTCCAGTCATTAATATATGAAACAATTCTCCAAACCATGCCAGTTAAACAAGTGCAATCATCATCATTAAGTCTAGATTTACTTCTAATGGTAAGCAAATCATTCAACTTTTGACACGAGGAACACAAATCACCAGTGTTATCAGCTGTTACCTTTAAACATACATAGCATTTATTACACTGTACAAGATATTTGTGCATTAGCAAATCATTAATTGCATACTCATTTAAGGAATCCATATTCATCTTCAAATGAATAAAATATTGTAAAAGAAAAGAATAATCAAATCAGTGACCACAGAATTCAAAGAGAACTTAAATCAACTTCTATGACAAAAAAATCACACCAGCAATATACAACTAAATAATAAATTAAGTACAGTAAAGTTGTTCTGACCATACAAGTTCTGCAAGCCAGAAAAAAGTTGTAATTTCTTTATGCTGTGCTTGAAGGTGTACAGTAGCTTTTGCTCACTATCACTCACAGTCGCACTTCTTTTTAACAGTAAAAAATCAATAAATCACAAACCAAGGTAGGATTGTTTAGATATGCTCAGGATTTTCCTCTCTGCAGACAGTGTGAATTTATAGCTGTATAAGCCCATTGGGGTGGCTAGAAATTGCCTGTCTAAAACCTCTCCCTTTCTAACAATCAACAGTGAAATTAAAGGTAAAACAACAAAATATGAATCAAAGTCAATCTTGTTAACAAGTTATCCCTTTCTACCTACAAACAGTTAAAAACAGTGATAACAAATTCAATATAAATTCAAATAAAACTTCTCTTACCAGTCAACTCCACAGTAAATCACAAACCAAGGTAGGATTGTTTAGATATGGTCAGAAATAGTGTGGGAGTTGTGGTAAAGGTGAGTCTTCATAAGACAATGAGGAATGTCATCAAAATTAGTGATAGACTCATGGAAATTAGACTCCGGTGTAAGGATAAGGCACTAGTCATAATCACATACTACAGCAGGGATGTGATAGTGAGGAAAGGAGTGCATTCAGGCAGCAGTTGCAGGACCTACTAGATAAAACAGGACAATGTGAATTGGTGTTGATAATGAGTGATAATGAATGCACATACTGGGATAGGCAGAAGAAGATATAAGGACTGTCTGGATCCACATGTGTGAGGCAACAGGAATAAAGAAGGAGAGGTCATTCTAGACTTCTGTCACATGGTTTGATGGTGGCCAACACATGGTTCAGCAATCGAAAGACAGTCACAAGATCACATACAAGAGTGGCCAACATTCAACTCAGGTAGACTTCCTCCTAATAAGGAATGGGCATTGATGCAGAATTAGAGATTGTGAAGTCATCCCCAGTGAAACAGTAAGCCATTAGCATAAACCACTGGTTGACAGAGTCCACTGCAAGCAGTTGTCAGAGAAGGCTCTAGTCTGAAAGACCTGGCAGTTGACTGGAGAGACAGCAAAATAGTTCAAGAAAATACTCAAGGCTCTAGCATCTTAGTAAGAAGAAGAAACAGGTGGATATGAAGAAGAATATCAGCACCTCAAAACAGCATTAGTGGGGACTATAGAACAGATATGCTACTGGGAAAGGTATGTTATTAAGTTACATAAGGAATCCTGGTGGTGGAATACAGAAGTCCACAAAGTCATCAAAAAAAAAGGAGTACAGGAAAAAGGGAATCTTGAAAAGATGGCCCAGGCTAAGAAGGAATACTAGCTGGCTAACAAAGAGGGTAAGAGAGGAGTTGCAATAGCAAAGAACAAGGCATCAAAGACACTCTACCAACAACTAGAAAGTAACTCAGTAGATGGGATGAAGAAACTCTATAAAGTTGCAAGGCAAAGATAGAAAGATAAAGAAGATATTCTTCAAACATCCTTCATAAGGGATGCCAGCAACAACCACAGTCCACATGACATCAAAGGCAGATGGAAGGAGTACTTCCAGCAATTTTTGAATGAAGATAACCCCAGAGAAGCTGTACTGTCCCAGAGACAGCCTATGATGAAATAAGAAGAGGAGCCCAACATAGAAGAAGAAAAGCACTAAGAAAAATGATGTCAGAGAAAGTAGCAGGTTCCAGAGTTAGAACTAGTACTAGGCAACCTAGGCAGTTGCCTAGAGTCCCACTGGCTGGAGGGGCCCCCAGCTGGGCCTGCTGGTCAAGGGGGCTGCCACATCATTTACTTTTTAATTTAAAACTAAAAAAATATATATATATATATATATATATATATATATATATATATATATATATATATATTAAGGGCGTTCATCTTTAAGGACACCATCTGTGTGCAACATTTACATCTTATCATGTTTCTGCATGCACCTACTGTTGCTTACTTCTTTCTATTCTATGTACACATGCAGAATTTAAGCACATGAGCATTTTGTTCCTGCTTCTTCCGCGGAATGTTATCAGAAGCACAATCAGTAAAGTGATAAGTGCGTGTGTGTGTGTGTGTGTGTGTGTGTGTGTGTGTGTGTGTGTGTGTGTGTGTGTAAAATGCCCTAGTTAGGGTTGGCAGGTTAGTTAATTTAACCAGGCTTAAATCCTGTACCTTAGCTACAAGAAACAAGAGCCTGAATCCTCTGCACCAACTACCAACTTCCAGACTATGAGTTTCAGTGCATTTTCAAGAAATTGTGAGCTTCAGGGGAGGAGAAGTTTACTGCTGCTCATGCTAAGTCTGTTTTCAATGTGCAACTGTTTCATTTAGCAAATAGTTGACACTGTTTACGCTAGATAATTGGTAGTCAATGTTAGTAGCACAACACGTAGAATACCTGCTTTTAATGCCGAAGGTTGTGGGGTCTACTCCCATACTATGTACGTGGATTGCTGATATTGTGTTGCACTTTAAGGGGGGTGCTGCAGTCATGAGTGCATTTTCCTTTAGATGGGATGCCTTGTAACTATGAACCTGTTGTCAGTTTGCCATCCATTGCCTACTGCTTGTTTGTTTATTTAATGTAACATAGGCAATTTATTCTTGAAGGGCAGCAGGCACTGAAGTTGTAGATGAAACAATGAAATATAAAGTTGTTTGCTTGTAGCAACCTCTTCATTAGTTACAGATCTCTTTAATGCGAAATTATTCAGACAAATTTTACTTCTGCAGAGATCATGCATATTGACTGATATTGGTGGACTGTAATAGAAGTTTGAGTGTCCTTTTATGACTGAAATGTTATGAAATGAGCAGTTTTGTTATTATTGGTTCATATGTTTTTTTCATTGCTTACTGGAAAAATGTTCAGAACTACCAATTTAAAATGCACTCTAACAAATGGTGATGTATTATACAGGGAATATAATTTAATACAATCAGGAAGGTGAATCACAGAACGCATACATGTATGCATGGTTCTAAATGTGTGTGAAGGGGCTTATGGTTTGAAAACAACCCAAAGGCAAACTTAATCTGTTACCAGCCAGATGCATTTTCTTTGAATGCTTGTTTCAATGCCGTTTCAATGAATGGGAGTTTCAAGGGCAGAGACGTTTACTGTTGATCCTAAAGCTACTTTCATTGCGAGACTGTATTGTTTTGTTTAGCAAATGTCTATCAGTGTTTTTGCTATAAAATTTGAAATAAAAGTTTTAAATTTAGTCCAAATATCTGTAATCATTGTAGAAATAAAGAAGAAAATAGTATGGATGGACACTGACAGCTTTGAACAGTGTTTATGGTAACTGGAGAGAAATAGCCAAGTAATGGGACACTGGAGTGGCTGCGGGGTGAGGGGACTGGGGGTTGCTGTTAGAGGGTTCTGATCCATTACCATGCCTAGGACCCCATTTGACCATGATCTAGCTCTGGCAGGCTCAGATGAGGTCACAGCAGATATGATACAGATGTTGGGTGAGTTAGAGAAGAAATGGTTCCAGAGGGTATTCATAGCAGAGAGATGGGCATATGCCAGATGACTGGAGAACAAGCCAGTGTACAAGAACAAAGGAAACATTCATAACTGTGGGGAGTATAGAGATACCAAACTCCTGTCATACTGTATGAAAGTTTTGGATAGGATGATTTATAAATGAATATGCAAAGTAGTAGAAAGTAAGATGGGAGATGAGCAGTTCAGATTTAGATCAGAATGCAGCACAGTAGACCTGATGTTTGCAGTGAGACATACCATGGTACAGAAACCTTGGCAGTGAAGGCAGAGAAGCTGGGAAGTTAGAGGTGATGGAGATGAAGTGCCTGAGATGAGTGGCAGGATGCACACTGTGGGACAGATGAAGAAATCAGGACATCTGAGCAGAAACCAGTAGCTCCAATTGAAGAAAAGGTCAAAGAGAAGAGATTATGGTGATATGAGCACATGTGCAGAAAAGCAGAAGACAGTTTGCTGAAGAAGATTTGGGACAGTCAGGAAGAGGGCAAGAGGAATATAGGGCATCCAGATAAGAAGTGGACAGATTGTGTGAAAGGAGACCTGCAACAGTCAGGCATGAGTGTCAAAGAAGGTGAAAGAGTGGTACTGAATCAAGAAAGACAGTGATAGTTGACACGACACCCCAATCTCATGTAGAAAATGGGGTTGCTGCTGCTGCTGATGATGATCATTTTGATATTCTTAAACAGTCTACTTGCCCATCGTTAGTGATACCGAAATGGAATGGTCTAATTGTAAGCTTGCATGTCTCTGAAAGAAGATGGCATGAAGCAGACTCGATATCTAGTCTGCTAGCTATTCTAGGAGTATAGCTAACAAACTTAAAATGTCTACCTGTGGGATTTAAAACCATCTACAAATCTAGCAGGTCTAATTTCATTATTGCAGAGATTCTGTGGGTCCTATTAGTACTTTATGTAACCTATGATCTAATATCACATTAAAATCCCTTCCTGTCACATAGAAAACATGAGATCCTCTTGCATGACTATACATCTTTAAAAATGCTGTAAGGTAGTTAGGTTCATCAACACTGCATCTATAAAAATTGCCCAGTATCAATTGCAGTCTCCTAGTAACCAGCTTAACTACTATATTTGTAGCTGCAGAGTCTGATTTAACCATCATGGACATCCAGTCCATAAATTTATAGATACACATGGTCACCTTTCTCTTTGAAGAATAGGCAGAACTGAATCCGTTTCTCCCTATTCAGTTGAACCAAAAATAATATCATACATCTGTATCCTTTGTTACGTTTTTGCACATTATTTTTTTTTCTTAAATTTAAGGCACTACAATAAAATCATCCCCATCATAGCAAGAAATAATTGTCAGCCAGGCCAATGAAGTACAATGCTGACATATAATTTTATGTCCAAATTTAATTTATTTATTTATTTATTTATTTATTTAGTTGCAGTTTGATAAGCAGGGAAGTCAACTGGGCTATAATGAGCCCATTTTCAGTGGAGGCCCGGGAGAAAAGCTCCACAGTAACAGAAATTACATAGTACAAAGACAGTAGACTCGTAAAGTAGAGTAATACAATTAACAGTATTGGATATTTAACACATTGTAAAGTAATATCATACCTGGCAATTTACTAAACAAATTTTATAGATAAGCATACAGTCTTCCTATATATACCTACATGCCCATACACATACATATATAGAGTTAATAGACTAGTAAAGAGTAGAGTTATAAAGTTTTATGGGGAGGTTAGTATAGGATTATGAGCAAGGACAGTTCCAAGTAGTGGAGAGATATGAGTGTAGAGAGGATTTAAATTTGAGAGAGTTAAGAGTTGTTCTGAGAGATAATGGGAGAGCATTTCATTTTTTGACAAGGGAGAAAGAGAAGATAAGTTGTCCAGGAGGTCATTTAAGCTTGTGAACTTGGAGTAAATTTGTGTTCTCTGATCTAAGGGGCCTGTTAGGGAGGTAGGGGGTGAAGATGGAATTAAGGGGATGGACAGTCAGAGGGCTTGAAGATGAGTTTGTGAGCAGTCATAAGGTCTAAGTATTTGAGGTAATTTGGTAGTTCCAGCCAATTTAGAGTTCAAAGTGCCTTACAGTGGTGGGAGGAGTATTTGGAATTTGTTGCAAATTTGGATATCTTGTTATATCAGGCTTTCAGTTCAGCTTTTAGGGAGGCTTGGAGGTTAATAAGTATGGGGGAGCCATACATGAGAGAGAGGAGAAGGTATGGGGATGCTAGGGCTTTTCTTGTGGAGGGGATCAGGTATTGCTTTTGCCTGTAAAGCAATCCTAATTTTTGATGTTTTTTTTATTTTGATATTTTGTTGTATGTGGATATCGAATTTTAGTTGTTCATCAATGACTACTCCAAGACGTTTTGAGTGTGGAACGATTTCTAGCCTGGTTTTAGTTTGGCTGTAGATTTTGAAAGTATCGATTAAGTAGTAATTAATTATGCAGTCAGTCATAGCTGCCTTATGCGAGCATATTTCTCATGTCCATAGTTCTGCCCTTTGCTGTTAGTAATCAAGCTACTACCTTCATATGTACCAGCTCTTGCCCTGACTATACTAACATAGATAAAACAAACTAATCTTAACATATTGGTTTTGGGATTATGGCATTTGCAATTATTTGAGGATTACAACATGCACTTGCTCCAGCAGGGCATATCAGAAGTGTTGACATCATACCTGACTCAGATAAATGTATTCCTTAACCATGGCTCAGAATGATTAAATATAATATGAGCATAAGAGTCTTTCAATCAGTCTTATAATCACAAGTCTGTCATAATTGCTAATAATCTAGTTTCATCTTTGATTGACCTCATCTCCATCTCTAAAATTATATTAGCTCAAACAAAACAAAATAGTCTTACCTTTACCTATAGAATATAACTCCCTATGCCAATGATATAGAGCTTACTTTAGATAATTACAACACCAAAGGAGACATCCACAACTGTGGAGAGAGGCATCATACTCCTGTCACACTACATGAAAGTTCTGGAGAGGATGATTAATAAATAAATATGTAAAATAGTAGAAAGTAAGATGATAGACGAGCAGTTCAGATTCAGAGCAGAATACAGCACAACAGACCCAATGTTTACAGTGTGACAAATAATTGAGAATAATCTAGAAATGAGGAAAGAGTCCATCTGGGCATTCTGAGACTTATAGAAGACAAAAGTAAAGGTCCCAAGAAAGGTGAAACCAAAGTATCTCCAATTGCAGAGAAGGTCAAAACAAACAGATTGTGGAACTTCTGGCATGTGCAGAAAAACAGAAGACAATCTGGTGAAGATTTGGGACAGACAGGAAGTAGGCAAGAGGAAACAAGAGTATCCAGGAAAGAGATTGATAGACTGTGTGTGAGAAAAGAGCTGCAACATTCTAGCATGATTGTTGAAGAAAGTAGGAGAGTGGTACTGAATCAAGAGAGAGAGAGAGATGGGACATCCTGACCCCATGAACAAAATGAGAAAAAGGGGGTCGATGGTGATGATGACTGTATTCCCATAAATTCTAGTTACAATCCTCCAGATTATGACATTCTTGTCATAATGGACTCTGTTGACAGCCAAATAGCTTATGCCTCAAAAATATTTTCAGCAGAAAATCTAGTGAAAAAGATTGTATTGCTATCTCTCTCACAGACTTCACGTGATAAAATCAGCTGTGTCACGATTTTGCAAAAATAGGAGATTCATTAGTCTTGCATGATTGACAGCCCTTCTGGTCTACATTTAGAGACCTTGAAGTCACTTTCCCATTCTTTGAGATTAGATTTTTTGATGGTGTTAACATCACGGATAAGAACCTAGGCTTCTTTTTGATGGCCAGTGTAGTTTACACATTAATTTTTACCATTTCCTTGGAAGTATGCTTCTGTGTAGATGTAGTCTCTCAGAAAACTGACAAACTGATCCATTTTGAGCATTACATTGTTAATGTGGCATAGCATGGCTTTGCAATATCTGAACTTGTTGCTCTCATCCCCGTAGAACTGAAAATGTTCACATCACATACTCTTTCCTAAGTAAAAACTAAATTAATGAAAAGTGGGTGTCATCATTTCTTAATTACTTTTTGTGATGTAATTCCTCAGCTTTGTTTCTCATTTTTACTCATAAAGCTGTGTATATAAAAGTTACAAAAATGAACACAAGGCAGAAGAACTTGTACCACTTACAACATAAACAAGACTTGTGTTCTGAATACATGGATTTTTTTTTTTTTCAAATAAAATGTATTATGCTACGTAGCCATGACTCTTCTGAATTACTCCTCTTACCCAGTGAAGTTCTCTTCCTCCAGCCGTCTCAGAGACAGAAAATGCCTCTGTATTATTCACTGAAGCTCAATATATGCTACCTGCAACAAGCAGGTAATAAAGTCACTGGTATCACAGTCTTATATAATCATTGGTAATATTTATATTTTCTAAAGATTATTTTTTCTCCTGAAGTCTATTCATCTTTTACTGTTGCTAATAATTTCCTTACTTCTCTGAGTTGTTCTTTATTTTCAGTCTACAAGATAAAACATGGCAAATTGTAAAAGATTTCTATAAATGATCACCCCCAATTAATAACTGTATGAGATGTCACAGTTTATTGTGTGTAATTTTGATTTAATTACACTGAGTTCTTACAGCGCACAACACTATATCCTAGCAGACTATTGGTTATTTGTTGTGTTTGGGTTGCAAATTAGTTTCCCCGTTGCAATGACTCTGGTAAGTTATATTGTCTAAGGCATCTTAAGATACCTCTGTCGGTGAAATATATAATGAATGGGCACAGTTTCTAAATATTATCTGAACACTCTTTGTCTGCCAATCTGCAATGATAATAGAGTTTTCATTTCAGCCAGGAAAGGGGTCTGAATTTCCTCAACTCACAGAAAAGAATGAAAGAAAGAAAGAAACCTTTTATATATGGCAAACTTTTCATCTTTCTTTCTTTCATTCTCTATACCATTAGCCACAATATGGGCAGTGAAGTAATCCTGTTAAGAGTTTACTTTATTACTGCTGTAATACTGCTTTAAAATTTCATTTATTCCATGCAACTAATATGTTCGTGATGCCATTTACCCCAGTATCATATGAGAATAACCATAAACCTTGTATAGCTATTGATGAGAATTTGAAAGGAATCCCAAGACACAGTTGCAGAATTCTATGTTTGCTGGGAAGCTGCCACTCAGTACATAATACGGGAAGTGCCATTAAAACTGATGGGCTCCAGGAAGCATCACATTTGGAGTCAGCACTGATGTATGCATATCTAAAAAACACATATCTTCCTATTTTGTAACTATATATATATAAAGAAATATTTTGCATTCTCCCATACTGCACCCTAACTATTATGCTTTATTTAAAAGATTCCTGTAAGGACTAGCTGCATCTAAGACATTCAAACCATATCTCTGCACATAATGCACTCTATCTCTGTTTCTCTGTCTCTGTCTCTCTCTCTCTCTCTCTCTCACATGCAAACACACACACTCACACTTTATTTCTGCCTTTATTTTAGTGTTTTTTTAAATGTTGTGAATAGCAAATACGTTACCACATCACTTAGTGGCTGTTCTGAATATACAAAATAGAAAAATCAGAATATTTCTGTCTTACAAAGATACATATTTTCTCACACAAGAAAAACAAAACACTGTAGTACTCATTGGTGTATAACTCAATATTTATTCCCAGATTTTAAATTAATGTCACATCACCACAGTAGTCAGGAAGTCCTTCTATGTGGCACAGCTCATCATAAAAAGGTTCTCATCCAGGAAGAAAGAGGTCATTGTTCCCCTCTACTCGTCACTCATTAGACCCATTATAGAGTACAATGCCCCTTTTGGAATGTACCTCACAAGACATCTGCAGCAGCTGGAAAGGCCACAGAAGTACCTCACAAAGAGGATTACTGGCCTCAAACAAATGCTCTACACTGACTGCCTCAAAAAACTCCAGCCTTACTCTGTAGCATATCGCCTACTCCGAGGTGATCTCTTCCTAACATATAAAGCTATGTCAAACCCAGAGCTGTTGGACATGCTACACCTAAAGAAATCCCAATCCCTCCGAGCTACACGCTCTAGGGACCTAAACCTTGTCACCACAATAAACAGGACACGCTGGAGGGATAGATTCCTGTCCCAGAGACTTCCTATACTCTGGAACAAGCTACCCATCTATGTCAAGCAAAGTGCTTCATTAGCACTCTTCAAGAAAAATCTTGATGAGTGGATAGGAAATAGGAAATACACCCTGGGGAATCACTTCTGTGTCTCTGCTGGACAGTGGCACAGGAAAATAACTTTCTTGGGTGGCGTAAGCTATGGAACCTTGCTGGCTAGGCTTATGTGGGCCCTTGGGCCGATAGCCTAGTACCTACCTATGAACCTATGAACCTATGTGATATAAGAAAATAATTAAGCTTAATCTTAAAACTATTTTCTTACTACTATATCCATTATAGCATTCCAAAGACTAACATGGTTTTTCTGTGTATTTATTTATCCACCTTGTATTCAGAAAGTTTGATCTTTTTAATGTATGCGACTCGCTCCATAGTGAATATGACGATGAGGATTTTTTTCAAACAATTAAAAAGTGATCATCCTTTAGAACCATTAAAGTCAAGGAAACCCCATCTTCCTCCCATAACCCATGGATTATAAATCAGGGTCTTCAGACTTATTTTGTCATATTACCATCACTTTAATGCATTTGGTGGTCTTTCTTTGGACCTTCTTTCTGCAGTTCTCCTCTAGATATACTTAAGGACCAAGAATAATGTTGTTTACTTAAGACTTAATTTAATCAAAGATTTATGCAAGGGGACAATCATTTCAGAGTCTCCAAACTGCATGTTTCTATATCTGGAGTGTTCCAAACATTATTACATAAATTGCACGTTATGTATAGCATATATAAAATATACATTTTCTCAGCATTTGTTATTAAATAAGGTAGCATGTCAAGAAGCACAGAAATGTGTTCAGATTTCATTGGGTAGTTGTTTTGGATAAGTGAAGCAATGAAAAACAGCTGCCTGAGATGTTAATGAGCTGTCTTCTGTGCCAAAGGTACAGGGTTTGATTACTTAACCAGACTGTGCTTCTGTGTTGTTCCCTAGAAAGGGAAAGTATGCCCAGCAGGCTTACCTGGTCAACAAATAAGTAGAAAAAAATGAAATTACAGACTTACCCCCCACACACACACACACACACACACACACACACACACACACACACACACACACACACACACACACACACACATACACACACATAATTTACTAAGAAATTATTGAAGACCAACTCACTGAAAAGCATCACGTCCCAACAATATCAGACTGATGGAATTGCCTCCATAGGTCCCATGGTTGCACTTGTTCCTGGGTCCACACTTTTCAGGGATTTTATTGAGTTATGGGATTAGATCTTATAGGTTATGGATACAGTCTTCCTGGGATGTTGCTTCTTAATGATCCAGTCCATGTTAATTCAATAGTAAACACAAGCATTAAATAATTATTTTATTTAATCTTTGTTGACTGGGTTAGTCCCATTAGGTCAGTGTCCTCTTTTTAGGGTAGATACAAGGTGTTATTCATACTGACTCTGGGAAATGTGGCCAGAGTACCAGGTAACTTCCCCTAGTTGTAGCGTATGGGGACACTGTGCTTTGTTACACTTTCTGCTTCCATTTTGGGTCCATAGGTGGCTCAGAGAAGCAAGAAAGAATATGGTGATGATGAACAGCTAAAAAGGAGTGAGAGATGAACGAGAGATGAAAAAGGATTCTGTGAAGTTAGCAGAGTGTGAACGCAATATGTTATTAGAGAAGAATGTAGTCGGAGGTGTAGAGAACTTGGTGAGAGTGGAGGTGAAGGGTGAATTTAAGTAAAATAGGGAAGTGAAGGTGGTTGAACATTCTCAGGACTTGGAATACCTATTTCAAAAGGGTTTATTCATACAAGGCAACAGATCTCAATCAGAGTGTGTAATTACAACCTTCCAGTAAGTAGGGTTGCAGGATGTTTACTTAAAAGAAATGTTTAGCCAGAGTGAACTTGAAAGTGAGGTGGCAGCATCATGGGGTGAAATTATGAAAAAATGCAGAAGGAGAAGGTGAGAGAGAGATCATAGAAAAGAAAAAGTCATATGCACAAATGGTAAAAGAAGGAGAGAAACGAGTGGGAAGAGGAAGGCAGATGGTAAGAAAGAAATTTGTGGTAAGGCTGAGCAATAAAATGCAAAAAGAGCATGAAAGGTATGAGGTTTGGGACACAGTGATTGCATCCTTGGATACTTCACCTAAACAGGTAAGAGCCTTTATACATATTAATAAAGAGACATATTGTAACATTTTGTCAGAGACATGCCAGTACATGAAAACATTCTTAGAGAAATTGACTATAAAAAAGATTGTAATCCTTGGAATCCATATGTATTACAAATATTAAATAGACAAAAAAAAGGATTTTTGTGTAATTTCAAACTGAAGTTGAAAAAGAAGCATTAAAGACTGTATGTAAAGAAGTTATGGACACTACAAAAAATTATGATGATAGAGGTTTATAGGTTATGGATGGGATTGTGGGGTAACTTTGAAAATAGAAAATTAAAAAAATCATACGTATTCCAAGTGTAATAAATGTAGAAGGTAAGAGGATTTGTTAACTATACAGGATAACCAAAAACATGCTTTTTTTTGTAGAAAAGATGATCACTTGATCTGTAATTGTGATAAAAAATGTTTTGTTTGTGGAAAATCAGGGCATGAAGGTAAGAAATGTGATATGTTGTGTAAAAATGTGGACAAACTGGTCGTGCGTGGGTGGATTGTGAAGATCATATAGAAGTTAAAGAAAAAGAACAGCTGCAGGAATGTGTACATAATATAAAAAGTAGTATAGAAGAGGAATATGAAGAACAGATTGCTACACAAGAAAATAAAAAAATAGTACATGAAAATAAAAATAATGAAGGGGAAGAATTGGTACAGGAAACAAGTGAAGATGAATATGTAAGCTGGAAAGTGGTGAGAGGAAAAAAATCTATAGGGAAATGTGTGAGTGAAAGATAGAAAAATGTTTAAAAGTGTTATTGTGAAAGAAAATAAAAAACGTAAAGGGTAAAGGTGAAAGGAGACAATAAACTTATATTAATAAGAAGCTGAACATTTTACCTATAAATGTTACTAATATAAAGAATATTAAAGGAAGAATAGGTGTTTTAGAATGGTATGTATTATTTAATATACATATAATTATATTAGAAGACATAAGAATATTAACAGAAGAAGAAAGGTTACAGATGGAAGAGTTATGGGGTAGAAACAGTATTTGGAATATGGGAAATATGGGAAAATTGGTGTGTTATTTAATGAAACAGTAAACGTTTTAGACTGTACTTTAGTAGAATTAGGTAGAACAATGGTGATAGACATAAGGCAGAAAAAAGATGTGTACAGAATTATTGCAATTTATGCATATGTCACAAACATAGAAAGGGAGACAATGTTACAAATATCTAAATTATGTAGGAGTAATCTGGAAATATTATTTGTGGGGGATTTTAATTGCGATTTAAGAAAAGGAAAGAAAGAAAGAAGAAAGTTGTGTTAGGAATGCATATGAAATAATAAAAGGTGGAAAGCTATATAAATATATATGGATCTAGGACTGTTGAACGAAACTACAACAGGCCGAATCCACTAACACATTTTAATGAAAGCGTTTTCACCAAAAAGCACTTTTGCTAAAGTGTGTTAAAAAAAAAAAACAAACAAACATTAAATCTACTTTTATGCAGGGGGCAAGCCCCCTTATACCCCACATGTGAGGGGCTGCGACCCCCCCCCACACACATACACACCTATTTTAATATTGTCACTCTGAGATCGCACTACAGTGGGAAAAAGGGAATTTTCCCTTATCAGCACCATATTACGACCCGCACAACAGGCATACTTACGCAAAAATGCTGCTTCGGTGAAAAGCATTTTCGTATAAGTATGCCCACCCATTAGCGATTCAGTGAAAAGTGCATTCGTGCAAGAGTCCTAGACCCATATATATAAAACTAAATATATATATATATATATATATATATATATATATATATATATATATATATATATATATATACGATAACAAACACTGGACTTATAAAAAAAATGAGGTAATAACAGAAATTGATTATTTTGTAATATCTGATAATCTGGAAATTGTACAAGAAAAAAATAAAGGAAACAGACTTCTCGGATCATCTAGCTATATGGTTAGAAGTGCAGGAAAAGGAAGGATACATAATACTAGGTAAAGGCATTAAGAGACATAATGAAAAAGATTTAGATGAGGAAGACAGAAGAAAGATTAATCAATTATGGAAAGATCATGTTGATATGATTTTTTTATGAAAATTGGATGAGTTGCTGGATATGTTTTAAAGAAAAATATAAAAAGTGTTTTTGGAATGTCAACCTGTTAGGAGATGGAATGAAAAACTAAAATATAGGCAGATGAGTCAGGAAGCATTTGGAGAGGTATTCAAATAAGATATTTTTTTATGAAAAGGAGAAGATATATGAAATGAATCAGGAGACTATTAAGAAAATGCTATCTAAGCAAAAGTATTTCTTACAAGGGAAAAAAGAAGAGGTGGCTCCATATTTAAATAAGATTGTTAGGGAAAATGAGAGATTAATAAGGGAATTGAAGAATAATGAAGGAGAAAGAGTGAATACACAAGAAAAAATATTTTAAGTTGTGACGATGTGAGATATTGCCAGCTATGCCAGGAGAAGTGGGACAGTGGATATGTAACATATGCCAAAACAGCTAGCCAGAATTTTCTAAAGAATTACATGCCATTTGTATACCAAACTGATTTGTACAGATGCTTGTGTTAAAATTTTATTTGTAAAGTTGTTTGTGTTAAAAATGTATCAACACTGTGTCCTGCTGGACAGAGGAAGAAATGTACATGTATTATTGTAAATGTTGAAATGTATATATTGTAACACATGATACTGGAAGAGAAGAGGCTAATCTCAATCCACCTGCCTTTAGAAAATAGTAAGAAATTAAATTACTTAATTTAGGCCATAAGGATTGAATCTTACAATTCTCAATACAGCCAGAGACAAAAGGACTGTACTAGGAAGTTTCCTGCATTGTCATTGGGGTGAACTAATTGCTACTCTGGAAGAGTGGAGGTTTGAAACTGTTTTATGACTTCCAGGAGCTGTAAAAGATATTAGCAAGGCTCTGTGCGTGTGTGTGTGTGTGTGTATTATTGACAATAATGTGATAAGTCCTGACATCTTCCAGCCAAGGGGGAAAGCATGGGAACCAGAATCCAGAAGGCAAGATGTATGTTATGTCATTCTGTAATCCATCATTACAAATAATATTTTATTACTAGGTGAGCATAGAGTCACATGGCACTCTGTTTTTGGAACCTGAAAGAGAAGGACCCTTCACCTACTTCATCTTGCCTTGCTCTAGTAAGTAACCAGGGAATAATAATTTTTTAGATTAGTCAGGAAATTATAATGAGATTAGTTAAGTGTTGTTTTTTCTGTACCTCTGTGCACCGGTCCACCTGTGTTATTTTTAATATTTCTTGTGCTTGAAATGCTGGTGTTTATTGTACATAGACATTTAGTATTTACATGTTCTTTTATTATTTATTATTAAATATATTTAAACTTTTCATAATGGCTGGCCCTTTAAAGAATATTTTAAACTTTGAGAGGACTTATATCTATTTGGTGACACTGTGGCCACTCCTGGATGCCTTACTACATTAGCCGAACACCATAATTTGTATTAATATTAATTTCACTCAGTATAATTGGGTACCCTTATAAGAGATTTAGAGTAGTTGGCTTTGGGGTGTCTGGTGGCAGTGTAACTACCTTGTAGTCTGGGCAAAAAGGGCATAGCTAGAAAATCGGTGCCAGCCTTTCCCAGGTGTGTGTGTGTGTGGGGGGGGGAGGGGTAAGTGGGTGCAAGTGTGTGTGTGTGTGTGTGTGTGTGTGTGTGTGTGTGTGTGTGTGTGTGTGTGTGCATGTGTGTGAAAATCAAATTTCAAAGTGTGTGTGTTTCAGCTACTTGGAGCAGTGACACGATGCACTGGTTTCACAGTGAGGGTGCTAGATGACTTGGCTTGGACACTCGGCTGAGAACTCAAACCTTCAGCTGTACCAGTGGGGAGTATTATTGGGGATCTGGACTGAAGGGGAAGCCCAGACCCTGGACTGAGTGTGTTCAATGTGTGGTCTTAAGAGAAATTGTGCTTAATGCAGAGAGCTGCATCTGGAAATACTGGGTGTATCCATTTTTGTTCCAAGTGAACATCTCTCTCCGGTGCCAGTGGTGAGGATTCAGGCTCCTTGATTACTGGCCCAGAGTGGGGACATCACATATTGGTGGCAGTGCTGGGATATTAATTGAATTTCTGTAGCCTGTAAGCAGTTGTTACTAATGATGTGTACTCTCAGCAGCCACAAGGTAAACATTTAGAGTTTAATTTCACAACAGTTTTATTTATTTATTTATTTTTGTTAGTTTAGTTTCATCGGAAAAGCAGGCAAAGATGTCAGCAGAGGATTATAGCAACCTGACAAAGAATTATTTGTTCAAAGTGTGTGAAGCCAAAGGACTGGTGCATGCCAAACTAACTAATGAGGAAATTATTTCAGCCTTAATTGCAGCTGTAGCCTAGACCAGCAACCAGGATGATAACCAGATTGGTGATGGGAATTTGCAGCCCTCAGAAACAGGACAGTTCACCTTTTCCTCAGAGGACATAAAAATCCATCTGGAGTTAAATAGACTTGAAGTGGTGGCCAAACATTTGGAATTGGAATAAGCATAGAGAATGTAGCATTTGGAGCCTGAATAAAAGGAGAAACAGATGGAATTAGAATCAGCAGAGAGACTGCAGCATTTGGAGGCTGAAGAAAATGAGAGACTGCAGCATTTGGAGGTTGAAGAAAATGAGAAGCAGTGTCCACATGAGAAGGATTGACTCTTCACCAGGGTCATGGAGATAATGGGAAAGGGAAAAACCAAGCCCCAGAAACAATAAAGGTCAGTAAATCACTTCCACAATTTACAGAGGGTAATACTTTTGATAGTTTTATTAATATATTTGAAAGAGTATGTAAACAGTATAATGTTGACCAAGGGTTCTGGGTATGGTTCCTGATCCCCTTACTCCACGGTAAAGTTGTAACTACTGTTTCTATATTGCCTGATATTGATTTCATAAACTATGATAAAGTAAAGAAATGTTTACCTCAATGTTTTAAGTTAACACCTGAAGCTTACAGAAAAAAGTTTTGTGAGCATAAATACAAGGCAAATGAAAGAGTGTTTGCGATTATATTGCTGAGTTAAGCACTTATTTTCATAGGTGGGTGAGTGGTTGTCAAGTCATCACTTTTCAAGGGCTGGCAGACCTTTTGGTGAGGGAACAAGTCCTTAGCACATTGCCTGATTACATGAAAATCTGGTGGGCAGACAGAGAGTGTAACTCTGCAGATGATCTGGGGAAAAAGGGTGATCTCTACTTAGCAAGTAGGGCATCACTGCACAGGAAGGGGATACTCAGTACTGCACATGGATATAAGGGAAACCATGGTGGGCAGCCTAAACCACCTCAACAGAGTCCACCAGTGACAGGGGAAGCCACTAGTTTAGGTACACAGCCAGGATCAAGGGGTAAATGTTTTAAATGTAACCAGTGGGGCCATGTATCATATAGATGTCTGTGGAAGCAAGGTGGGGAACAAAAGATGGGGGAGATAGCAAATGGGAATAACAGTATGCTAGTGGAAGTTGCCTGGAGACAACAGGAGTACCAAACTATCACCAAAGGTTATAGCCTATCTTAGTGAATGGAAAACAGTCCACTGCTAAGACAGAAGCAGCCATGGACATAACCATTGTAAAGCCTGCAGTGGTTAAAGAGGAGTAGTATTTGCTTGGGCAGTCCACTCCAGTCAGAGCTTTAGGAGGGACCCCATTCCAAATGCCTTTGTCCAGGGCTCACCTTGACTGGGAGGGTTGAAAAGGAAGCTAGCAAGTAGGTGTGTTTGAGGATATCCCTGCAGATGTCTTGATAGGGAATGATTTTGGTGGTGGTGCTGCGGTAGCGTTGTTACCTCACAGTAAGATGCTGTCCGGTTCTAATCTCATCTACAGCGTCTTCTGCGTGGAGACATGCGTGAATGGGTGTACCTTTGTTGAAGGTTGTGCATCAGGGCTGGTAACTCGGCATGTAAAAATCAACTACCAATCATTAGCAGACCGGAGTTCGGCTGTGGAGACCCCTAACCGGGAAAAGCCGAAAGACACAACAACAAGTACCTTGTGTGTATGCAGTTACACACAGTGAGGCTTGGAGACAGACGTGTCAGTCTGGTAGCCTTGGGGAGAGATAGATGGACCTCACAAGTGAAGCCAGGGCTGAAGAGGTGGCCATTTCAGGGAGGGGAGATACTCTGTAGTAGTGATCCTGAAGGTGAGCCATAGCTGCTGGTAGGTAGTGATGTTCCCTTGGACAGAGTGACTGCAAGGGCAGAGGTGAGTGGTAGTACCCAGGCTGGCAGTGAGGCAATGCTGTCAGACGATACCAGACTTCCTGTGGAAGGGGAGCTGGAAAGAGTTACAAGGATAGCACTGAGACAGGCACAGGTCTCAAACCCTACATTGAGAAGCTTGAGGGAGGTAGCAAGGGAGGTTCCTGATTCTCAAGGAAAAGGGGAGTCTGTAAACTGAAACAAAGGGTCACTGTATAGAGACTGGACCACTGAGGGAGGGCTAGATGGTGAGTGCAATACAGCAGTTGGTAGTGCCTAGAGCCTATCATCTGGCACTTCTAGCCATAGCCCATGACATTCCTTTTGCAGGTCATATGCGCATAAAGCATACCAAGAGACACATTATGCAGAATGTTTATTGGCCTGGGATTTCAAGGAATGTAACAGGGTACTGCAGGACCTGTGAACAATGCCAAAAATTAGGCAAGGCAGGAGACAAGGTCAAGGATCTGTTGATGCCTTTGCCTGTGATTGAGGAATCATTTCAGAAGGTAGTTATGGATATTGTGGGGCCTCTGAGGATGCCAAGTTCCACAGGAAGGATGTATATGCTGGTGGTAGTGGATTATGCTACTAAATACCCTGAAGTGGTGGCTCTGTCCTCCATCGAGGCAAAGAAATTGGTAAATGCATTGTTAGAGATTTTCATCAGGGTATGTTTCTCAAGAGAAATACTGACTGACAGAGATGCCAATTTCATGTCAGACTTGCTGGCTTGTCTGTGGAAGTGCTATGGGGTGAAGCACCTTAAGACCACCCCTACCATCCCCAAACTAATGGTCTTGTGAAGAGGCTAAACTCTACACTAAAGACCATGCTATAGGCATTTGTAGACCAGTTTAAGAGAGAGTGGGGCAAATATTTGCCCCATCTGCTGTTTGCATACAGAGAGGTACCCCAGGAATCCACAGGTTTTTCACCTATTGAGTTGCTGTATGGGCATAAGGTGTGGGGGTCTTCAGATTTGATTTGTGATGAGTGAGAGGGTTGATGTGAATCCCACAAGGAGTCTGTTGTGGCATATATCCTAAACCTCAGGACAAGGCTTTGGGAGCTCATGGGCTTGGCCCAAGAGAAACTGACAGGAGCCCAACAGAAGGAAAATGTCTGGTATGACAGGAATGCTGAAGCCCAAGAGTATGCTTTGGGACAGCAGGTGATGCTTCTCATTCCAGTCAGACACAATAAGCTGTAGGCAGCTTGCTAGGGACTTTTCAAAGTGGTATGGAAGGTCGGTGATGTTAAATACATGGTAGAACTGCTAGGCAGAAGGCAGGGGCACCAATTTTTCCATGTAAACATGATGACGTCTTACCATGATAGGGAGCCCCTGATGCTGAGTATTTGCAGTAGGAGGCAGGAGGAGTCTGAGAGGGATCTATGGCTACAGCTACCCAGCCAGCAAAATGCCAGGTTACTATGGTGAAGCCTAGGTTTGCAGGCATATGATATGACAGTGCAGCACTGTAGTGGGGTTAGTAATGCCAATGCACATGGGCTCTCAAGACAGGGCATGGGTTAATGTAATCCCAGATATGCTTATTCCTCTCAAACAATGATTCTAGGGTCACTTGAAAACGCGCTTGAGACTTCAAAGGGGTGAGAGATGTAATGATGAGAGGTATTGCCAGCTATGTCTGCAGAAGTAAGGCAGTGGATGTGTAATATATGCCAGCACAGCCAGCTGGAATTTTGTAAAGAATTACATGCCATATGTATATCAAATTGATTTGTACAGATGTTTCTGATGAAAAAATGTATTTATAAAGTTGCCTGTGTTAAAAATGTATCAACAGTGTGTCCTGTCGGACAGAGGAAGAAATTTACATGTATCATTGTAACTGTTGAAATGTATATATTGTAATGCACAATACTGGGTGAGAAGAAGTTAATCTCAATCCACCTGACTTTGGAAAATAGTAAGAAAATAAATTACTTAATTTAGGCCATAAATATTGTATCTTACAGTTCTCAATGCAGCCAAAGACAAAAAGTCTGTACTAGGAAGCTTCCTGCATTGTCATTGGGTGGGCTAATTGCTACTCTGGAAGGGTGGAGGATTGAAATTGTTTTATGACTTCCAGGAGCTGCAGCAGATCTTAGCAAGGCTCTGCATGTGTGTGTATTATTGACACATATTTGCTAAATCCTGACAGCTTGTAGCCAGGGGGGAAGCATGGAACCAGAAATCAGATATCCAGATGTATGTGATCTTATTCTGTAATTCATCATTAAAAATTATATTTTAATACTAGGTGAGACTCAAGTCTCATGGTGTGATGAAAGTAGGTACTGCCAGCACAGCTAGCTGGAATTTTGTAAATAATTATATGTCATTTGTGAATATCAAACTAATCTATACAATATATTTGTGTTACAAATGTATTAGGACTGTATGTCATGTGTATATCAAACTACTTTGTACAGAGGTTTGTGCTGAAAAGGTATTTGTAAAGTGCTTGTGCTTAAAATGTATCCACAGTGTGCCTTACTAGAAGAGAACAGAAATGTACATGCACTATTGTAACTGTTTAAATGTATATGTATGTTAACAGAGAAAACCAGAAGGTTAACCTTAATCCAGCAAACTTTAGAAAAATATCTGAAATTAAATTACTTTATAGGCTAGGCCATAAAGACACTTCAATGCATCCAGAGACACAAAGTCTGTACTAGGACGCTTTTTGTATTGTATTTTGAGTGAATTAATTAATAATTTGGAAGCATGAAGAAATGCAGTTGTTTTATGACTTCCAGCACCTGCAAAAGATCTGGGCAAAAGACCTTATCCGGGTATTTTTACAGGTAGATGCTAAATACTGTCAGCTGCCAGTGATGGGGGTTGCATGAGAACTAGACGTCAGTTGACTAGAAATGATGCCATTCTGCAGGCTATCCCAGCAGTAATATTTTAGATATTATTTTGAGAAGTCTCTTAGTGAGACAGAGCATTCTACATTCTGTCTTGGACTTGACAACAACAACCATTCACCATATCTGTCTTGCTCTAATTAAGTAAGTTTTTAGGGAATAATATAATTCTCTTAGATATAGTCAGGAATATAGTGAAGTTTAGTGTAGATTTTGTTTTTCTTTATTTGTGTGAGACTGTAATGCAATGTTATTTTTAATAATTCCTGTGGTTTTGTACTCCAATGTTACTGTGAATATATATTCAGTATTGCCTTGTTCTTTTATTATTCATTATTAAATATATTAAACATTTCATTGTGGCTGATCTGTGTAGACATATTTAAGCTTTGAGAGTACTTGCATATTTATTTGGTGACACTGTGTGGGCCACTCCTAATAGCCTTGCTCATGGTCAAACTACCATTTGTATTTGTACAAACAAACTAGGAAGCAGTAACTAATAGAACAAAGTCCAAAACCAGGATGCAGTCACCACAAGTACAAAATCCAAGGTTTATTTAGTGCTTTTGTCAAGTGTGTAACAACTGACTTCTTCAGAATATCAAACAACACAAAAAAACTAATTAAAATACCAGTTTTGAAAAACAACACATGACATTCTCAGCCAATAAAACCCCTATTCCAATAAAATAATTAAATGTTGGAATATACCAAGTACTAAATAAAATCTAATTAAAAAAACAATAAACTGAATGCAATCTTAAATACATAATGTCAATAAAGCAGTTCATCCCCCAGACAAAAGAACCGTGAAGATTCTGTATAAAACAGAAACTTGTTATATTATGTAAGAATGAAGCCTTAAAAGCCTCCCAATACTGACAGCTTCATTCAGACCTAGGAAGACCTGGGCATGTAATCTAATATGCCAACATAATTCTTTAAATCTAATAAGTCCTCCCATGGTCCAGCTCTATGATCTATTTTCACCCCCTCAATCACCACAAATCTAAATTTGTGACCTGGAAATTTGTGTACATGTTTAAATAGAGCATTATTGTAGGTTGAATTAACTATATCTCTTACATGTTCATAAATTCTCTCTTTAAACCTCCTTTTGGTCCTCCTATGTAAAATTCACTACACTTTGTACATAGGGCAGCATAGACCACCCCTTTAGAATTACAGGAAAACCTCCCATTAGGTCAAATGGTAGTATAGTTAACCTTTAACATTTCACTGTGAAAAACTAACTTACACTGGCACAAAATCCACATTTTTAGTGCTTCCCGTCCCAGAAAATAGTTCTCCTATATCATTCCTTTCCATCAAATTTTTGATGGTCATGCCTCTCTTAAACACAATTTTGGGTTTTAACCCTAACCTGTCCAGGAGGTCATCCTGTCCATAAAAAAATCTACCAATTTTTCATCAAGATGTCAAAAATGTTGTCATGTTCAACTGAAAATCTGGTAACAAAGCAGCATGCATACTCCCCTGTGACCAGTTAATGCCTGTTTATTCAACTCCCTTCTGCCCTATTATTTTGTGCATGCAACGGTAAGATGTTAGCATTCTCTCTTCTAGTCTTGACTTCTGTGTACACTCTCTCCACCAATTCCATAGGGTAATCTCTTGCCCTAAACATATCCATTAGGATAGTACACTCTACTTGGAAATCATTATGATTACTAATCATCCGGGCAAGTCATATAAATTGACCTTTAAAAATTCCTCTTTTTACATGATCTGGGTGACTACTGTGATAATTGGGTAAACTGTTGCTATAGGTAGGTATCACGATTACTTACAAATTGTTTTCTATCTGAATTGTTACTAGCTTCCATATCTAGATAATTGATCCTTTGAGTATCATATGAATGGGGAAATCTCAAAAACTCAGTACTGTTGTTGATGTAGGTCAAAACATTTTTAGGTCCTCACTATCACCACACCAAAGAAAAAACAAATCATCTATATAACGTAAATATAATTTCCAACACTTGGTGTAAGGAGAAGTGAAAAGAAACTTTCCGACATTAACATAATGATGTTAGCAAATACTGGGTCACAAATGGCCCCCATAGCAACACCTGTGGTTTGGAAAAAAAAAACCTGCCCCTCAAAAAAAAGGAAATTATTCTTTAAGACAGTCTCCATGAGTGTCACTAATACAGCTACTTGAGTGTTGCTGAAACCCTTGGTGTCAAATAAAAATTCCTTGAACCACTCAATGCCAAGTGTATATGGTATAACATTAAATAAATTGACCACATCAGCAGTTAAAAAAGTGATTTTTTCCCCATATTCTGAACAATTCAATTTCTCTAGAGAATGCCATGAATCTACACAAATATGTTCATCACCTGTAAGTACATCCTTAAGCATGATATCTATGATTTCCACATAAAATTAATTTTAGAACCCCTTGCACTGACCATCAGTCTCATCGGGGGGGTTGTTAAGGTCCTTATGTATCTTCGGAATTCCGAAGATACTCAGTACCTTAGGATGGTCTGTTGTTTAAAAACTCTACAAGGTCTACTCCTATCTCACCTTGATCAAACATGTCCTGAAGCATCAGGTCAATTCTACTGTAAGAAATATTCACCATGTTATGGGAAACTTCATTATACACCTTCCCATCTAATAACAATACATTAATTCTACTGGAGTAATCTTGCCTTGTCATTACCACCACGCCACCCACCTTATCGGGATTCATAACCCATAACATTTTGTCATTGCAAATGGTACATAACAAAACTCTTTCTTGATCAGACAAGTTATATGAAACAACACTTAAATTACACTTAAACAATGCTCTAAAATCGAACTCGCACATTTTTTCAAATAACAACAAACAATTTGTAAGGGGTAGATTAAAAGTACTGTCCTTCCATAAAAGATTAACACTATCAGTTGTACTACTGTTGTTAAACAATAATGTGAAATTTAATTTGTGAACAGATAATTTTAAGTCCAAAATCAATTCAGTGATGCTAGAGCGTTTGTCCAACACAAAGTTGAAACCTTCGCTAAATAAATCAGCAACATGAGCATCCAGAATCGTAGAAGAGTAATTATACAAAGTAAAGTCACCTTTATGATTTGTGGTACAAACAGGATAGTCTGTCAAAGTTGCATCAAGTTCTTCCTCAAAGAAAAGTTCAAGTCCAATGCCTAATTCCACCTCTGATACTGTCTCCTTATGCCCTGGCATGATTGCTGTCATTGAAAACCTGAGCCCCGCTTAAGGATGCACTTAAATGTGAAGAACATATTGTGTAGACTCTTGGCATTTTCTAGAGAAATTGAATTGTTCAGAATGTGGGGAAAAAATCACTTTTTTAACTGTTGATGTGGTCAATTTATTTAATGTTATACCACATACACTTGGCATTGAGTGGTTCGAGGAATTTTTATTAGACACCAAGTGTTTCAGCAACACTCAAGTAGCTGTATTAGTGACACTCATGGAGACTGTCTTAAACAATAATTTCCTTTTTTTTTTTTGAGGGGCAGTTTTTTTTTTTTTTTTTTTTTTTTTTTTTTGCAAACCACAGGTGTTGCTATGGGGGCCATTTGTGACCCAGTATCTGCTAACATCATTACGTTAATGTGGGAAAATTTATTTTCACTTCTCCTTACACCAAGTCTTGGAAATTATATTTACGTTATATAGATGATTTGTTTTTTCTTTGGTGTGGTGATAGTGAGGACCTAAACAATTTTTTGACCTACATCAACAACAGTACTGAGTTTTTGAGATTTTCCCGTTCATCTGATACTCAAAGGATCAATTATCTAGATGTGAAAGTTAGTAAAGAATCAGAAAGCAATTTGTAAGTAATCTTTATAGGAAGACTACCTATAACAACAGTTTACTCCATTATCACAATAGTCATCCAGATCATGTAAAAAGAGTTTTTAAAGGTCAATTTATAAGACTTGCCCCAGTGATTAGTAATCATAATGATTTCCAAGTACAGTGTACTACACTAATGGATATGTTAGGACAAGAGATTACCCTATAGAATTGGTGGAGAGAGTGTACACAGAGATCAAGACTAGAAGAGAGAATGGTAACATCTTACCGTTGTTGGGTGCACAAAATACTAGGGAAGAAGGGAGTTGAATAAACAGGCATCAACTGGTCACAAGGGAGTATGCATGATCCTTTGTCACCAGATTTTCAGTAGATCACAACAACATTTTTGACATCTTGATGAAGAACTGGCAGATTTTTTATGGACAGGTTAGGGTTAAAATTCAAAACTGTGTTTAAGAGAGGCATGACTATCAAAAATTTGATGGAAAGGTGAAAAATTTGATGGATATAGGAGAACCATTTTCTGGGACGGGAGCCACTAAAAATGTGGATTTTGTGCCCAGTGTAAGTTTGTTTTTCACAGTGAAATGTTAAAAATTAACCACACTACCATTAGACCCACTGGGAGGTTTTCCTGTAATTCTAAAGGGGTGGTCGATGCTGCCCTATGCACGAAGTGTAGTGGATTTTACATAGGGAAGACCAAAAGGAGGTTTAAAGAGAGAATTTATAAGCAAGTAAGAGAAATAGCTAATTCAACCTACAATAATGCTTTATTTAAACATGTACACAAATTTCCAGGTCACAAATTTAGATTTGTGGTGATCGAGGGGGTGAAAATAAGTCCTAGAGGTGGACTATGAGAATACTTGTTAGAATTTAAAGAATTATGTTGGCAAATTAGATTGCATGCCCAGGTCTTCCCAGGTCTGAATGAAGCTGTCAGTACTGGGAGCCTTTTAACGCTTCGTTCTTACATAATATAACAGTTTCTGTTTTATACAGAATCTTCACGGTTCTTTTGTCTGGGGGATGAACCGATTTATTGACATTATGTATTTAAGATTGCATTCAGTTTATTGTTTTTTTAATTAGATTTTATTTAGTACTTTGAGTATTCCAACATTTAATTATTTTATTGGAATAAAGGTTTTATTGGCTGAGAATGTTGTGTTGTTTTTCAAAACTGATATTTTAATTAGAACAACAAACAAAGGTGTTGACCAGGAAGCAAACGCTCCTACTGCAAAAGTAAAACACTAAGCATGAAGTCAAAACGCTGAGGAGTAGACCAGGACTGTTCAGCTGTATCAGCATAAGATAAAGTACATCAGCATTAAATAAAATGCATGAACGAATGAATTTCAATAAGGCAGGAAGCCAAGTCCACGTAAAAACTAAAATCCAAGTGTTTATTGCAGATAGTGCCACTATGGACCATGCAAGAAATCACCCTGCTGTAACTGCTTTCTAACTATAATACTGTGTAATGTAGCACACAGGGTAAGTATTTTGCATGCATGGCAGGGTCATACTACAGAGCATACCAGATGTATCCAGCCTGCTGTGACTTCAGCAGCCTAAACACATCTTCTGTGATGTCTCTGGTCTGTGATATGGCATTGTTGTAACCATGTTCAGTTCAGTTATGAGGGTTCCTGAATGGTGTCATTAGCTAGGGTCCAGGACATAACCAGCATCATCATTAGATGACCCTGTAGGAAGTCACCCCTCGCAAGCTGTTGATAGAAGTCACATGTCTGCCATATAGGTTCATAGGTTCATAGGTTCATACTAGGCTATCTGCCCTAGGGCATTTATAAGCCTAGCCAGAGTGTGTTTGGCTTTTGCCACCCATTTTAAATTAATTTTGCTATGCCCTTTTTCGAGGTTAGTATACTGTGCCTCTAACAGTGACACAGAAGTGATACCCGGGGTAAACTTATGATCTCCCATCCACTCATCAAGATTCCTCTTGAAGAGAGTCAATGAGGGACTCTGCCTAACCTGGACTGGGATTTTATTCCAGAGTGAAGGGAGCCTCTGGGTTATGAATCTGTCCCTCCAGCATGTTCTATTTATTTCAGTGCTGAGGTTCAAGTCTCTCGAGCGCGTAGCTGGATGGGATTTGGATGTTCTGAGGTGCAGCATGTCCATTAATTCTGGGTTGGACATGGCTTTATACATCAGGCACAGATTGCCTCTGAGCAGGCGGTATGCCACTGAGTAGAGCTGGAGTTTCTTTAACCGGGCAGCATATGGCATCTGTCTGAGCCCTTTGATCCTCTTGGTGAGGTACTTTTGGGGTCTTTCCAGTTGCTGCAGGTGTCTGGTAAGGTACATCCCAAAAGGGGCATTGTACTCAATTATGGGCCTGATGAGGGATGAGTAAAGAGGCACGATGACCTCCCCTGATCTAGATGTGAATCCCTTCATGATTAGGTGGGCTATATAAAATGTTTTTCTAACCACTTTGGCCATGTGGTTGTCAAATGAGAGATTGCTATCAACTTGGGTCCCCAGGTCCCTAATTACTTGTTCTGTACTTAATGGATTACCACCTATGTGGTAATTTGTGGGCACTTTGTTTTTGCCAAACGGGATGACTATACACTTTTTGGCATTTAGCTTGAGGCCATGGCTCTGGCACCAGTTGTCTGTTTCTATGAGGCCCTTTTGGAGGATGCTTGTGTCGGCTGGAGAGTCGATTATGGCGCCCAGTTTGCAGTCATCTGCGAACTTGGTCAGCCACAGTCCATCCATGTTGGCCTGTACCTCCGAGAAATATATACTGAACAAGAGAGGTCCCAGGACTGAGTCTTGTGGGACGCCACTTGTAACTGGTTTGGAGTCTGACATGGCTCCAGCAATTCTAACCATGTGGGTTCTGTCCTTGAGCCAGTTTGCAACCCATCTAGTGACATAGGGGTCAATATTTAAGCTGGTGAGCTTATCTATAATGCCCGAGTGGGGTACTGTATCGAAGGCATTTGCGAGGTCCAGGTAGGCTGTGTGGACCACCTTCCCCTCATCAATGGCCTTGGTGACTGTTTCAAAGAAATAAACCAGGTTTAAGAGGCAGGATCTGCCCTTAACAAAGCCTAACTGGGTAGGATCCAGTGTCTGTAGGTCCCCAATATCTTTATTTATGAGGTCCATGATGATCCTTTCCATAGCTTTGCAGACCAAGCTAGTCAGGCTTATGGGGCGATAGTTTCCAGGATCCGTTGAGGCACCACCTTTGTGGAGAGGGACCACTGTTGCTGTACGCCACTCTTTGGGTACATATCCTGTAGTAGGGCTGAGATTGAACAGTAGTTTTATGTTTGGGTTTAGCTCTTCTTGGAGTTCATGTAGGATGCAGCCTGGGACACCGTCTGGTCCCATTGATGCTGTGTTTTTGCTTTGGAGAGGGCGGCTCTTACCTGAGCATCTGAGATATCAGGGGCAGCACTCTGCTGGGATAGATATTTTCCCTTTGGTGGGGGGGGGAGAAGTTTGCGCTGAACCTGTCAGCTAGGATGTTGGCAATGTCTGTGGGTTCGGTGTATTTTTTGTCATTTTGGACTAATTCTGAGCATATCTGGGAATTCCCACCCAGGTTTCTAACATAACTAAAGAAAGCCTTGTGATTATCCTTAGTGTCCTGTGCAATTTTTCTCTCGAAGCTGGCCTTAGACGATTTTATGAGTGCCTGTAGTTTTGCTAATACTGATCAGAGATGCCTTCCCTTTTTGGGATTTTGCTCTATCATGTAGTAGCTTCCTCCTTCTATTGTATAGTTTGTTTATGGCTGGGGTCCACCAGACAGGACGCCTGCCTTTGGAGGATTGGGTCTTGGTTTTATTTGGGATTGCATGATCCATGCATTCCTGAAGGTGTTCATAGAATGCGTTTATAAAGGATTCTGTAGTCTGGGCCATATTTTCCACAGGCCCGGGGCTTTGAAGGATTCCACCTCGGTTTTGAGGAGTGTGAAATTTGCTTTAGAGAAGTTTTTCACTGTGGTTTTCAGGGCAGGGGGTGGAGTCGGGATGTGAATATCCAGTGAGATTAGTTTATGGTCTGATCTTACCAGTGAGGGATACACTTCTGGTCTGGAGCATAGAGTCCCCATGTTGGTGATGATCAGGTCCAGTATGTTTTCCCCTCTTGTGGGAGTGGTAACAAGTTGTTCCATAGCATTTGTGTTTATAAATTCTAGGAACCTTTGAGCTAGGGTGTTGGAGCTAGAGTAATGCTCCCAGTCTATGTTTGGGTAGTTGAAGTCGCCCAATATAATGGTGTTTGGAGAGACCTTCATATTTTCCAGTGTTCTCAGGAAGGCCGAGTGGGGTTCCTGGGTTTGGGAGGGTGGTCTGTAGCAGGCTATAAACTGGAAGGTAGTTTTACCCACTGTTAGTTGTACATGGATAGTCTCTGATGCTTCGTGCTGTGCCACCAACCTGAAGGTGTGGGTATCTTTGACGAATATTGATACTCCCCCTCCTTTTGTGGTTCGGTCCAAGTTTTGGGGCCGAAAAGCATGGTATGAGGTATAACCTGGTAGTGCTGGGGTGCTCTCGGGAGCCTTGAACCAGGTTTCTGTTACTGCACAGATATCAATGTTCTTCATGCTAAGGAGAGTTTTGAGTGTGTGCATCTTGAGGTTTAGACTTCTGGCGTTGAGTAGCATTACTCTTAGTTTCTTATCCCTTGTGATATCTATGGAGGTGGGTTTGTCTTTTGAGCCTTGCCTAAAAAAGGCACTATGGGGGTAGCAAGAGCCTTTGCCAATATCCGAAAGCCCAGGGGTGACAGGTGCAAGCCGTCCCTAGCGAAGCATCGTGGCTTGTCGAGCATGTCATCCCAGGCTAACAGGCATTGGATCCCCTTTGAGTGACACCAATACTTAAGCCAATTGTTGAAATTGATCATCTTGTCTTCATATTGTGGCATCATTCTTGGTGAGGGTAAGATGCTACTCAAGGTCAGGGTCATACCGGCCTGGGCTACATGCTCAGAGAGCTCCTCTATGTCTCTTTTCATGTAGTCCAGGGCGGTACGTCTCAGGTCATTCACACCAGCATGGGCTATGACTGAGTCATATTTGTACTTGCCTTGGAGTGACCTGAGTGCTTGTGTTATGTGGCAGATCCTAGCACCTGACAGGCAGCTCACCGTGACCTTCTCCTTGTTAAGCCTGGTGAGCGGGACGTCAGTGTGCCTGATGATAGAGTCACCAATTACAAGTGTATCAGGTGTGTTGTTTAGCCTTAAGGGCTGTGACTGTTCGGCACACTGGCTTTGTGAACTATGTGTTGCACATGTTTTGTTTTGGGGTAGTGGTTGCTTGGGTGTCTGCTTTGGAGGTCTCTGCTGCTTAGGCAGATTTTTATTTAGAGCCTCCGAGTATGTTTTTGTGTGTTTATGTGTTTGGTTTGCTGACGTGGTAGGTCTATGTGAGACTGGAATTGTAGTGAGTGTGGTTTCCTTCTCCTCCTGATTGGTTACGCCATTACTGAGTTGAGAGAGCTTAGCCTCCAGTATGGCTATATGGTTGCATCTCTCTCATGTGTTGGAATTTGTTGGGAGGAGGAGAGGGTTGTCTGTGTACATGAGGCAGTTGTAACATTGCCTCAAGATTCCCAGATTCACCAGCTGGACCGGAGAGGAGATTGACAACTGACCTTTGGACATTTATTATTATTTATTTATTTCAGTTTGATGACCGGGGAGGTCCACTGGGCTCAGGAGCCCATTTTCAGTGGAGGCCCGGGGAGAAAAGCTCCACATTACAAAATACAAAGATAAAAAGAATAAAAAGAATAAAACAAAATACAAAATACAAAAGATAAAAATAAACATAAGATTCAAGGTACAGATACATAAGGATGCAACCGTCAGTCTACATGGTATGAATGCTGGTAATTTTTGATACGGAGGTAATAAAAGGAATGGTGTTTACATAACATATTATTTATATCTTGAAATGGATGATTAAAAGATTACAAAGAGTCTGAGTCTAGTAATGGCAGAGTGGTAGAACAAGCATAAGTTTTTAGGGAGGGGAATAAAGGGAGAGCAAACTATTTACAGTATTTACATATATACACAGGACAACAGTAGCAATAAGTAGATATGAACAAGGTTGATAGTAGTAAGAAATTGAATAGCATTACTGTTAATATGTACAGTGAGGGGGCTAGGTGGGGAAAGTGCAGTTGCACTTCCACTTAGAAAACAGGTAGGAATGGAGTAATTTTTTGAAATTATTAGGATTTTCTATCAATCTTAAAGAAGGAGAGAGAGAGTTCCACTTTTTGGCTAAGGAAAAAGAAAGGAGGTGCTGCCCGGGAGGTCGTTTTGGTTTGTGGACATTGAGTAGGTTTAGGTGGGCTGAACGAAGTGGCCTATTAGGGGTATATGGTTGAAGGATGTTGGATAGTGCAGGACATTTGTAGGGGTTAAATAATAGCCTGTGGGCAGTGGTTAGTTGGAGGTAGTCTAGAAGGTTGGGGAGTTCTAGCCAGTTTAGTGACTGGAGGGCAGAGCAATGATGGGAGGAGTGTTTGGCTTTGGTGGTGAATTTAGAAATTTTGTTATAACAACTTTCCATTTTTGAGGAGGTGGAGGTGGATAAGTTAGTTAATAGAGGGGCACCATACATTAGTGAGGGAAGAAGATAGGTAGTGGCAAGCGTTTGTCTAGAAGCAGGAGAGATAGTGGAAGTTTCTGTATAACAGGCCAAGTTTTTGATGTGTTTTCTTAATGTTGAGTTGAACATGGATGTCAAATTTTAGGTTTTCATCGATAGTGACCCCAAGAAGTTTGGCATGGGGGACAATTTCTATGGTAGAATTTTTAAGGCTTCTAATTTTGAAGGTCTTTTTGTCAAGAGGGAAGGATTTTGTAGCGGGGAAGAGTAGTATTTTAGATTTGTTAGCATTTAGAGATAAGTGATTATGGAGCATCCAGTTCTCAGTGGCAGAGAAGGCATTTTGTGTGTGTGCTAGAAGTTCAGGGAGATTGGTGGCACAGCAGATTAAGGTGGAGTCGTCGGCGATTGTAATGATATCAGTATTTGGGATAGCAGAGTGGAAGTCATTGATGAAGATATTGAAAAGCATGGGGCCACGAATGCTACCTTGGGGAACTCCAGTGGGGTTAGGAAGGAAGTTAGAGGTGCCTTTTCTCCATTTTACAGCTTGGGATCTGTTGGAAAGGTAACTTGAGAACCAGGATAATGTATTGTCAGAGAGGTTAAGGTTAGAGAGGTGACTAAGGAGATGAGTATGGGAGACAGTGTCAAAAGCCTTAGAGAGATCAAGTAGGACTGTTGAAACTATTTTGCCAGAGTCACGAGCATGATTGACTATATCAAGGAATGAAAGTAGAGCAGTTATAGTGCTATGGCCAGGACGGAAACCATGTTGAGTGTGAGAGAGGAGGTGGTTTTAGTAAGGAAAAGCATTAGTTGAACATGAACGATTTTTCCAGTATTTTCGATACTGGGGAGAGGATGGCTATGGGACGAAAGTTTGAGGTATTATTGTTTATACCACCCTTATGAAGGGGTGTATAAAGGCAGTACGCCACAGCTTAGGGACATATGATTCCTGTATGGATCGATTGATTAGGATGCTAATGGGAGAGCGATTCCATCTGCAGCAATTTGTAAGAATTTAGATGGAATATTATC
>NC_056737.1:735831812-735859312 GCF_019279795.1 Protopterus annectens | reverse complement strand
AACCAGTTGTAAAATGTTATGAATGCAACTAAAGATTAGGAAAAGAAATGAAAATGAAGGGGGCTGCCCACACCTCTGGATAAAGCAAATGGCTCTAATGACTCCAGAACTAAGTGACCAGATCAGTCCTTACAAGGCCACTCTGCAAAAATCCAAAGTGGACCTTTTTTTCCCTAGCAGTGGAGCTTCAAATGCTGACCTCATTAGGTTATAGCAGCTCTAATGAAGTTAACTGTATGCAAATTTTGTAACGGTATAGTGGTACTTACCATTGTAGAGTACTCATTTCCCTTTATAAGTTGTTGGTTTACGGCTTGCAGCAGCTGTTGCACATTTGTTACAGTCTGATGTAGACTTGTTGACAATTCTTTTTTGTTTTGTTCCTCCTAGGAAAAATAGTCTGAATTAGTGCAACCAATGAAATGTACATAGTCAACATCCACCACATTAAGTGCACTGATTTAATAAAGGTAGTAATAACAGAGCAAACCCACTTAAAATGTTGTCCAAATTGAACACCAACATTTACAAATATCTGGCTGTAGACAGGGTACTGATGTGGTTACCACAGATGCTACAGCATGACTTGTATCAGTACTGCAATCAAATCAAACAGGAAAGCAAGAAGACTGTTAGAATCTGAGTGATATGACCACGGCTCTCAGAAGGGGAAACATAAGAAATGGGAAAGGGATTTCCAGGCCTCTCACTAAACTTCTTTGAAACTGAGTCCTCTAAAGGTATGCTGGCACGGCAAAAGTATAAGGTGGTTTTGTGCAACACAGAAGACAGAGTGGAAGGGCTGAGGAAATGAAGTAGCCTGGAAAGAGGCTCAAAAGTTGTGCAATGAGCCCTGCATCTGCTGGGTATAATACAAGAAAGTCTCCACCGATTACTACAAAGATTGCCTGAAAGATCAAGAGGAACTGAAAGGATAACACCTAATGATGGCACTGCAACAAAGAAGGAACTATAGGGAAGTTTGTGATTTATAAAGAGAACTGACAGAGATCTCAATATACACCAGAGAACTTGACATTTTTATTGTTTGGCATCTACTCTTATCTGGGAAGCTGGGCAGGGGAAGAAACAAAAGAACAGATGTGATGAAAGGGTGGGTTAGGAATGTGATTGCAGAACCCTATAGAATGGCACTACTAGTGATCACTGAAGAGGTAGGTACAATGTGTCAAACAGTTGGGGAAAATCCTGGAAGGCTGATGTACATGAAATGGGGGGGACAGTTAAAACTCTGAGATAGATTAACTGCTGCGATACAACATAGGGGTTAAATATATGGAAGAAAGGAGCAGGACTGAAATAATGACAGGCTAAAAACTTTCAAAGTCTCTTAAGAGTACAACTCTCTGGTGCTACGTACTTTGTCTCTCACGCAGAAGGTTCACTTCTGACCTCCGGGCCAATGCCTGTATGGATTTTGCATGTACTGCCAATGTTTCATTGTGGTTCTTCCCATCTCCCAAAAACATGCGGTTTCCATCTCAAACTTACCAACAATGGAGTTGCAAGCAGCAGCACAGACTAGATGTTACCTAGGGGGTTGTACAGACCAACCGCTTTGGGCAACTGTGATGCAAAGTATCCTCTAGACAGAAGAATGTGGATCACAGACTGAGCTGTGTCAGAGCTAGCCATTCAACAGTGTTACAACTGGCTATAAGTGATTCGATTGCGTTGATCAATGCTGCCAGAAATAGGCATGCATATTTGCCAGGGATAAGTGGGTTAAGGACCTGGCTAACTCTGCCCTACGCTAGGGACTCATGCTAACAATGGATGAAGTGCATATGCCCCTACTGGCCAGTCTGTGCATGCCATAAAGCTCAGCAGCCCTGGTTCCATTAGCTACTGGCCGACCAGTGTCCAGTCGCAGAGCTTGTGTTACCAGGGATAGGTCTGTTCAGTGAAAGTAAAACTAATGAACCTGACAAACATGAACTAAGGGATTTCCACACAATGCAGGTTCACTGACGGGATGTAGCTTCGAAGTGTATGACATGATGGTAAGGAAGAAGATGGGCATACTATGATGGGCATACTATGTATGCAGGAGACAAGATGTAAGGGCAATCCAATACAGACACTTGGCTTGGGATTCAGAGCCTTCTACTAAGGGGCAGACATTCTAAAAATGGTGTGGGAATTGTGGTAAGGAAGAGGATTCGAAAGACAGTGAGGGATGTCATCAGAATCAAGGATAGATTCATAGCAATCAGATTCTAGTGTAACTATAGGGCATTATTCATAATCTCAGTCCAAGTCCTACAGGAGGGTTGAGACAGTAAGGAAAAGGAATCATTCAAGCAGCAGTTTAAAACCTACTAGATAAAGCAGGACAACATGAATTGATGTTGATAATGGGTGACATGACTGTACATATCAGGACAGACAGAACACGATAGGGGGACTGCCTGGGTCTACTTAAGTAGGGCAATAAGAATAAATAAAGACAGGCCATTTTTGACATGTGTCTGGCTAATGGCTCGATGGTGGCCAACACATGCTTCAGCAAGACAGTGTGTCACAAGATCACACATAAGAGTGGCCAACATACAACTCGGGTAGACTTCCTCTTAGTAAGGAATGAGTATTTGTGTAGAATCAGAGATTGCAAAGTTAACCCCAGTGAAATAGTTGGCCCACAACATAAACCACTGGTTGCCCCAATCAGCTGCAAGTAGTAGTCAGATAAGGCTCCAAGGTCAACAGAGACCAGGCTGAACACCTGGAAGTTGACTAAAGAGAAAGTACAACAGTTCAAGGAATTACTCAGGGCTCTAGCACCTCAGGATGAAAAGGAAAGAGACTGAGGTTGAGGAACTGCAGCATTTCAAAACAGCATGTGTAAAGACCACAGAACAGATATGCAGCTAAGCCAAGTATGGTAGATAAAGAAAACTGGTGGTGGAACGAAGAATTCCAGGAAATCATCAAAAAAGGAGGACTGCAGGAAAAAGAGAGAGAGAAAAGACAGACCAGGCTAAGAAGGAATACCGGTTGACTAACAAAGAGGCTAAGGGAGGAGTTGCAATAGAAAAGGCATCACATAAAATTGGTATAATAGTTGAGGTGATTACCTTATACACAGAAGGTACAGGGTCCAATTCTCACATGGGTTAATCAGATAGGCTTAAAATGACCCACAAGAGCAGTTAGCTAGGTACTAAGCTATGAACCTAAACTAAGCTATAAGCTATCAGAGACGCTGTGAAACTGACTCAGTAGATGGTACAAAGAAACTATCAGGTTGCAAGGCAAAGACAAAAATAAATAAAATATTCAGACACCCTTCATAAGGGATGCCAGCAACAACCTGCTCATCATTCCACAGGACATCACAGGTAGATGGAAGTACTTCAGCAGCTTCTGAATGAAGAAAACCACACAAAAGCTGTACAAACCCAGACACAGCCTACAATAACAGAAGAGGAGGAGCCCACCCCCTAGAAGAAATAAGAACAGCCATAAGAAAAATTAAGACAGGGAAGGCAGCAGAGTCAGACAGGATCAAGATGTGGGGTAAGTTATGGGAGAAATAGCTCCTGAGGATGCACATAGCAGTAAGGAGAGAAAGGTATATCCCAGATGACTGCAGAATAAGCACACTAGTGCCAGTGTACATGAACAAAGGGGACATCCATAACTGTGGGTAGTACAGAAGTATCAAACTCCTGTCACACTGCATAAAAGTTCTGGACAGGGTGATTAATAAACATATATACAGAGTAGTAAAAAATAAGATGGGAGTTCAGTAGTTTGAATTCAAATCAGGATGCAGCACAAATAACCTGATCTTTGCAGTGAGACAGATAGTTGAGAAGAAGCTAGAGATGAGGAAGAGTCCAACTTGATATTTTTAGACTTGGAAAGGACATGACAAGTTCCTAAGAAAGCTGATTAGGGCAGTGGTTTGAAGATAAAGAAGCACTGACAGAATTAGTGCAGCCTATGTACAAGGACCAAATGACAAGTATGAACAATGCTCACTCTCACAGAATGGTTCCCAGTGGGAGTGGGCGCACATCAGGGTTTAGCTCAGAGTCCACTACTACTAGTGGACTAAATTAGCAAACAGGTCAGAGGGGATGGTTCAACAAAGTTGCTATATGTTGAAGATGTGGCATTACACGGTGACTCTGAGCAAGAACTTCAGCAAAGGATATGGGGAATGGAATGCAAAACTGAAGGCACATGGGATGAGAGTGAGTACAGATAAGACACTCTCAATGTCAGCAAATAGGAGAAATCAGAAGAAACAAGTTAACAGCTTCAGGTACCGGGGGGGGGGGGGAGATAACTGAAGAGAAGGAAGTCTGTATGAGGAGGTCAAAGCTAAAATTAGAGGGGCAGCAGTATGACAGAAGAACGCCAAACAAGTTGAAAAGTAAGGCATACAAGAGAGTGCTATGACCTGTACTACTGAATGGTACAGAAGCCTGGGCGGTGAAGGCAGACCAGATAAGGAAGCTAGAGGTGATGGAGATGACATTCCAGAAAAGGGTGGGTAGGAAGCACACTGTGACAGACAAAAGAGGACATCAGAGCAGAAACCAAATTAGCTCCAATTGCAGAGAAAGTAAATAAAAATCAGACAAATGTGCAGAAAAGCGGAAGACAATCTGATGAAGACTTGGGACAGACAGGAAGAAGGCAAAAGTAAACCAAGGTATCCGGCAAAGAGATGGATGGACTGTTAGAGAGAAGACCTATGATAGTCAATCATGACTGCCGAAGAAGGTAGGAGTGTGGCATTGAGTCAACAGAGATGAAGACAGTTGATGCGACACCTTGACCCCATGTAGAAAATTGGAAAAGGGGGCTCATGACCTCTCTCTCTCTATGAAGTACTACAAACCTGAAAGTCTGGGTTTCTAAAGTGTAGCCAAACAATCCACTTATGCTGTACTGATGAGGTCAGAAAGGCTGAAACGTGGCATGCCTGCAGCTAGAGGATTCTGGCTTGAATGTACCTACAAAGATTTAAAATGAAAAAGTCATAGGCATTCTGAAGCCATGCAGCTGAAACATTGGTATGTCCCTTAAGGGATCAACTGCAAAGATCCCATGTGCCTCCATTACAGGAGGTATAAGTTATTACACAGCGGAGATTTTAGCTTGGCTGGGTCTGGTTTTACTGAATGGATTGTCTGTATGACCTTTTTATCCTTTGATTTGGATTTTAAATTCCGATAAGGAGATACCTATTGTGAATCCTCAAAGCAATGCCCAAGACTTCCCTTTGCTAATACAGGGGAAGTTGAAGAGGGATGGCCAATTTGAGAATTATTACTAACAATCTGTGACAGAATCTTCCCCAAAGACCTCGGCACATTAGCATCTTGGTCGTTATGTCATCTAAACAGATGTGCAATATTTGGAAGCTTCTATGATGAATTTAGGGGACAACTATAACAATCTCAGTTCAAAGAGGCCCCATCATAAAGAAAAACTATCATAATGCAACACTTCTTTAAGTTCATCTCAACCACTTGTCTATTTTCAACACAGTACTATCACCAGTCAGGGGGAGGTGTGAGAATAGTATAACTCACTAAGTTGTATATGATGTGCCATCTCGCAGTGACCTCTCTTACCTGCAAAGATGAAAAGGAAGCTATAAACCCATTTTCACCCTCCAGCAGTTACTACCACAATGACTACGAAAGTATGAGGAGGAACAAAGGAAGACAAAAAACACCCTAACCTTTAACATCACGATGAGGAAGGAGGATAGCCACATGGACTCGCTGGAAGAGATGCTCTAGAAAATTTAGGCCAATGCTTACTTCCTGCATGACTACTTTATTCAGGGTAACCACTGGCAGCAGGCCTTTTTTATCACAACAGTTCTTGATGTTTTTAAAAATGGGCTACTACCTTAATTCCTATCTTTTAGGATGTGGTTTGGAAATGTAAGAAGACTACCAAGATGAGATGATTTGCTTAGTTCCAAGTCTACTAGATCTATCAGGGAGAAATGAAGCAAGACCGCTGCTTGCAGAGGCACAAAGGCATACTGGGCAATCCGCTTACTTCAATGCACTCCTGAGATTCAATGTACTCACGAGAGTCTCTTGGAATAGAAATACACTGGTTTAAGTTCATTTCTAATACCTATATGGGGAGGAAAAAAGTTGCATCCTTGTAGGTTCATAGGTGTTTATTAGGCCAATGACAGCTGGTTCCATTTTAAACTTAGCAATACATTTCAAATCTCTGACAAGTTCTGGTACCCCTGGTAAGTATAAGCAGGGGTTTTTGAGATTAACCATTTAGAGGCTGCCTGTTGTCCATTAGAAACAGATGCCAAATCAGGGATGAATTTCTTGTTCCCCATCAAGTTCTCCAAGTTGTACTTGAACTGGGTTAGGAAGGAACTCTGCTTCACATGAATGGGGAGAGCCTGTTCCAGAGAAGGGTAGTCTCTGGAATACGTACTCATCTTTCCAGCAGGTCCTATTTTTATCACAAGGAAGATGGTAAGGCTTTAAAATGGGAAATTTTGGTAGTGGTTGTTGTGCGGTTACGCAGGAGGTCCAGAGTGAGGTATGATAATGTCTTGCATGCCAGGCATAGACCTCCCATAAACAGCCTGTAGGAGACAGAATACAGGGATAGGACTTTGAGGCAGTCCATACAGGAAATGTTATTTACACCATGTATTCTTTTAGTGAGGAATCTCTGCAGACGTTCCAACTGTTAGATGTGCCTGGTTAGGTGCATACCAATAGGGGTCGTGCACTCAGTGATAAGTCTAATGAATGCTGAAGACAAAGCAACAGTGACCTCCTTGGACCTAGATGCCAAAAATTTGCTTATATACTGCTCAACACAGAATGAATTACTCACTGCTATAGATAAGTAATGGTTAAATGCCAGATTACTGTGAGTGTATCCCCAAGTCCCTGACTACTGGGTTGATTAAGAGTTGTGTACACTTACCATAAATGTAGATGTTCGAGTGTATTCACTGTTGCAGTCATCACACCTGGGTTATCTGCCTGCAGGTAGCCTACAGTTGGCCCAAATACCAGAGTCTTAGTATTTCTGCATCGGATGCTGTTGCTTCTTCCATGATGGCAGGAGTATAAAAACAGGCAGCCGACGCCATTACATCAGTTTTTCTTGCCCCAAATGTCAGGAGTCCCCAAATACGGAGCTAGTATATGGTGTGGAAACCACCACCAGTAAAAAGTAAATACCAATACCATTAGGAATAGCCATAGGGAGGAGAGACAGAAAGAGAGAAAACCAGGGGGCTGGAAGGAGGGAAACCAGGACTGCAACAGTGAATACACTCGAACATCTACATTTATGGCAAGTGTACACAACTGTACTATGTTCTTCATGTTTCACTGTTGCAGTCATCACACTTGGGTTGATTCCAAAATCTGAGGAAGGGTGGGGGCAGTCAAGAAAAGTTAGAGCTGGCTAGTAGCCCCTGCAAGACTGCTGTAGCAAATCCTGCCCTGAATTTGGAAAGGATAAGTAAGTGGTCATGCTTGGTGAAGGTGTGTACAGAACTCCAGGTTGCAGCTTCCAGAATGTCCCTGGTAGGGACTCCACTGAAAAATGCTGTAGAGGTAGAAGTAGTCCTAGTGGAATGTGTTCTGACCCCCTGAGTGGTTGGCATTCCATGGTGCTTGTAGCAGAAATGGATGCAGTGTGCTATCCATTTGGAAATGGTTTGTTTAGAAATGGCCTTGCTCTCTGCCCCTGTTGCAAAGCTGACTAGCAGCTGGTCAGATTTTCTGAAAGGCTTAGTCCTATCAAGGTAGAACCTGAGCTGTCTGTCCACGTCCAAAGAGTGCAAGATCCTTTCCCCTTTATTCTGAGGGTTAGGGAAGAAGGTTGGCAAATGGATGGACTGGTTTAGGGCCACACTGGACACCACCTTAGGCATAAAGGGTGGGTTAGTCTGGAGGAAAACCCTGTCAGCATGGAAGATAAAGGGTTCCACAGCCATCAGTTCCTGTAGCTCAGACATTCTTCTAGCTGAAGTGATGGCTAGAAGCAAGGCAGTTTTCCAAGAGAGGAATTTTAACTCTGCTGAAGCTGCAGGTTCAAAAGGGGGAAGCGTAAGCTTTTCCAGTATAAATTTAAGGTCTCAAGCAGGGGTGGGTGTTCTTCTTGGGGGCTTTAAGTTGTTGGTCCCTCTCAGGAACTGTTTGATGAGAGGGTGAGAAAATAGAGGTGCCTCAGTATTGCAATGAGCCGAAATGTCAGATGCATGAATCTTAATGGAGGAGAAAGATAGGCCTCTGTGGAGTAGCTCTGCTAGGTAATCCAGGATTAGAGGTAAGGAGGGCACTGCTGTCTCCTTTCCTTTAGACTGAATCCAAGAACAATATCTTTTCCACTTTTCCGCATAGGATTTTCTAGTACTAGGCCTTCTGGCTTCAAGAATGACATCCAGCACCTGTTTACTTAGGGTTGCTGGTGGAGTATTCAAGGAATAAGCTAGGCTGCAAGATTTACGGTTTGCAATTGTGGATGCAAAATCTGTCCCTTCTGCTGTGACAGCAGGGTAGGGGTCTGGTGTAGGTGCCAGGGTGGCACCGGTGTCAGGCTGCGCAGGAGTGGGTACCAGTGCTGGCGTTGCGAGTCCAGGGCAATCAGAATTGTCCTTGGCCTGTCTTCTCTTATCTCGAGAGAAGGGGCAGAGGGGGAAAGGCATAGATTGAGAGATTTTCCCATTTGAAAGGGTAGGGCAATCCTCCTTCCAGGTCCTGCTGTGAAGGTTCCTGGTGCAGAATTTGCTTAACTGTTGGTTGTGGGGGAAGGCAAAGAGATCCACCTCTGGGGCCCCCCACCTCTGGATCAGAAGGTTGAAGGTGCTGGGCTCCAATTTCCACTCATGTGGGTCTATGAGATTTCTGCTCAAAGTAGTCTGCCAGTGAATTATGTTTGCCTGGCAGGAACTGAACTTGTAGAAGGACCTGGTTATCCAAAGCTGTGCTCCAGAGAGTCATGGCTAACCTGTAGAGTGGGTAAGAATGGGTTCCTCCCTGCTTGTTTATGTACCACATAACTGCGGTGTTGTCCATTTTTATCAGCAGTTGTCCTGGAAGGATTAGGTATCTGAAAGCTGGCAGAGCATTCTGTACAGCTAGAATCTCCTTTTGGTTGATGTGCAGGAGAATTTGGCTTGGGCTCCAGTGGCCCTGAATGTATTTGTCAGCCATGTGGTCACCCCATGCATAGTCTGATGCATCTGTGGTCAGGGTTTGGGCGGCGTGGGGTACAGTAAAATGCAATCCCTTGTTGTAGTTGCTTGCTTCTGCCCACCAAAGGAATTCTACCCTTAGACAAGGTATGATAGGAATGACTGTTTCCAGGTCCTGAGAATGTTGGCAGCAAAGACTTTTTAAGTACCATTGAAGTTTCCTCATATGCAGTCTTGCATATGGAATTAGCAGAATGCATGAGGCCATGAACCCTAGGGCTTGCAGTTAGCTGGGTTCTGGTGGTCATTTGCTTGCCTTGAAGTAGTCCATCAGATAGACCTGTTTTTCTGAAGTGAGAAATGCCATCCGGGATGCTGTGTCCAAGCTTGCTCCCACGAATACAATCTTTTGACTGGGCACCAGTTGTGATTTCTTTTCATTTATAGTGTACCTCAATGAAGTGAGACGGCTTTTTTCAAGTGCCAGGTGCTGAAGCAGCAATTCCTGGCTTTCTGCCTGAATCAGGCAGTCGTCCAAGTATGGGTACATTTGGATATTTCTCTGCTTGGAGTATGCAATAGCTGGAGCCAGGCATTTTATGAATACCCTGGGTGCAGTAGATAATCCAAAGGGAGTGCAGAGACCTGATAATGCATAGATCCTGCCCTGAAACATAGATATTTCCTGCACGATTCCCTGATGGGGATGTGCAGATAAGGTTCTTTTAAGTCTGGGGTGACTAACCAGGCATCCTTGGCTAGCATAAGGAGAAGCTGTTGCAGGGTAAGCATCTTGAATTTTGGGACCACCAGGAAGGTGTTGAGAATTGAAAGATCCAGGATTGGGCGCCAAGAGCCCTCTTTCCTGGGCACCAGGAATAGTCTGGAGTAGAAACCCTGACCCCTTTGTTCTACTGGAACTGGCTGACTAGCTCTGATGTTGAGCAGGGAAAGAACTTGGTTTTGAGCCTCTGCCCACTGGTTTGGAGGAAGGTCTGGAAACCCGCTTGGGGTTGGCAGTGAATGGAAATAAAATTTGTACCCCTGGGATACAATGCTGAGTACCCGTCAGTCCTGAGTGATGGACATCCAATTTTTTGCATGAAGGGCAAGTTTTCCTCCTAGGGGCACAAGAAATTGGGCAGGGCTGGGAAGTAGAGTTGAGAAGTCATTGTGAACTTTTTCTGTTTTAGGGGTGGGAGCACTCCATTGCTTAGATCTCTGCATACCCTGAGACTGCAGTCTGGGTGGTCCATTTCCCCTGGGTCTTGTTTGGGAAGGCCTGGAGGGGGCTGGAAAGGACCAATGTTTTGAAGGGCAATGCCTACTGAATCGAGGTGGCTGCACTTGTAGGAATTCTTTAACAGTTTGCATAGGTTTAGCTTTTCCTTCCATCGTTTTAACAACTTCTTGTGCTTTGGTACCAAACAAAACGTCCTTATTTAAAGGAGCGTCTAGTAATTTGGCTTTGACATGATCTGGCAAGGTCTGCACCTTCAGCCAAGCATGTCTTCTCAGTACAGAGCCAGTGACTGCAGCCCTGCAAGATGCTTCTAGGGCATCAAAACCACACTGCAAAGTATGCTTACTAACTTGGTTTGCAGAATGCATAAGCTCTTGCAAATCTATTTTCTGCTCAATCTGGAAATATTACCATTTTTTGTTTAATAGGTTCCATGATATGTTGCTGGTACTTCAGCATGTGAAACTGGCAATTCAATGCCCTGACAGCAAGAGTTGCAGAAGTATATACCTTCTTACCCCATCTGTCTAAAGCTCTGGAATCTCTGTCTGAAGGGGTAGGATTTTTGGCTGTGGCAGCCTTAATACCTTTAGGTCCCTGGGAAATGATCTCTGGATCAGGAGTAGGATTCTTGAAAAGAAACTTGTGGGAATCAGGTACTCAGTAGTACCTGGCAGGTTTCCTAGGGGCCGGAGGTAAGGTGTCTGGAGTAAGACTGGATTCCATGAAAACATCATCCACAACATCCAGGACAGGGGGAATAGCTAAAGGCCTGTGCTGAGGTAGCTCTAAAAATTCTCTAAGTCTCTTTTTGGACTGAGGATAGTCTTGGCATTCCCAATAGAAATGCTTTCATAGTATGCGAGGCTTCACCAAAACAGAAATCTTCTGGAGGGGAGGCAGAAGGAATGGACTCCTCTGCATTAGAATCTTCATAGGCTGATAAGGGCATGTCCTGATAATCAGAAAGGTCAGAGTCATCGGACTCCTGGTCTGTAGAGTCTGAAGGCAACTGAATTCTTTGTCTCTTAGCAGGGGAAGGCTGGCTTCCTCTAATTAGCATTATAAGGTCTTCAGCCATTCTAAGCATTTGGTTTTTGTGGCATGGGGGCCTGAGCATGTGCTTTGGTTGTCAGTTTTCTAGGCATAGTGCATATTCTGGGCCTAAGAAACTCGGTAGTTTTGGTTAAAAAAGAAGTCGGTTTGATTCGAATATCGGTAGGTCAGAAAACACCCTCAGAAGCCGGTGCCTGCACAGCAGCTCTGGACCCATCCAAGGTAGAGACATCTGCTGGTTCCACAGTCGAAGAAGCATCTCGCGACATACCGGACTCCGAAAGGGTCTCAGCAGAGGCCTGCGAATCCACAGAAGTGGGCATCAGGGGCTGCGCAAAGGCGCCTCACTGAGTACCGGCGGACTGGCGACTAGCTTAACGGAAGCGTCATCAGCAGTTTGGGACCTATGCGGTCTTGTCTCTGTCTTTATCCTTACGTTTTTTTGGAAGATCGGTAGTCGGATGGCTTACTGAAGCCATTTTTGGAGTATGGAGATCAAGAGCAAAAGAATTTAGCAACAAAAAATAGCCTGACGACAAATGGTTCAGGTATTAAACAAGGCACAAAACCGACAGCGAAGGATATTGTGGTCTGGGCCTGAACAGGTGATTCAGTAAGAATGAAAATCTCTGTGAGGTATTTGCTTTCCACAGGCAAGACAATTGTTAACTTTTTCTAACATCGGTTAGAGCAAGAAAAAAGGATCCCCAATGGGGTACTTAGCTTTAGAAGACTTCAGGATTATCAACTCGAAAAATGAAAATTTCAGGTAGTGGCCGACCGGCACTTGTGAACTGCTTCTGCTTTGGGCTCCTCCACGGCAAGAAAGACTGATGTAATAGCATCAGCTGCCTGTTTTTATACCCCTGACAACCTGACGTCATGGAAGAAGCGACCGCATACGACGCAGAAATACTAAGACTTTGGTATTCGGGCCGACTGAGGGCTACCTGCAAGTAGATAACCCAAGTGTGATGACTGCAACAGTGAAACGCAAAGAACATCTGGTCTTCCACTTAGCACTCCACTACCTACTTCTCTTTGCCTAACTACATCACCAATCTGTGGCAGGGAATGTACTCATTAACCTCCAGTCCAAACGTTTGCTTAGCCTCTTCCCACTTTATCTTTCTCATCTAGTTATTTACTTGCAGTACACTGGTTCCTTTGCTGATTTCCCCCAGTAAATTCCAGTCACTTCATGCTTAGTTTCTATAATCCTATGTGCAGTCATCACTATCGGTAAAATCTCTCTCCCCATTCCCACAGTGGCCTAGTGCTTAGAAGACTATTATTTTATGAATATGATATTCTATACGGTTTTTACTCATCCAAAACCATACACTTCCTTTATTTCTTGAACTCGCCGTCTTTCATCACCCCTTACTCCTTTGATTTACATCCTTCTGCTCAAGTTATGTATACGAGCCTTAGCTGCGTTCTCGCAAGTATCTCATCAAATCAAGTAATCCTAAACCATCTTGTTCTAGAAGGAGAAATGACCTATACTACTTAACCTTTGCCCTAGTCCCCTCTCAAATACATTCCTCATACTCCATTAGTTATCCTCCACAACTTTTCCTCTGATGAAAATATGCCTAAACTGTATACAACACTAAGGCGACTAAACATTTTCACTGCTTTGATCTCATCTATAATCAGGATTTTCCAATTTCTAAACTTTTGTAGAATCTTTTATTTTCTTCCCACAAACATACTTAGTTGCCAGTACCAAAATCATTTTCAATACATACATCTAAATAAATTTTTTTAACTCCAAGAGTATGGTTACTGCTCATACCGCTCAACCTGCAGACACTGAAAAGGAATAAAGGCTCTTGAAAAGTATGTGCATCAGGCCAAAAATCTGGACCCCTAATTAGCATGCAATCTGAATACTGAATAGTGCATAATTCTGCCTACTTCAACTGGGATTATGGGATTCGACCCAGAAACATACGTTTAAAAAACTGCAAGTGACAAATATAAAGATATAAACGGAGAGTAAAATGTGAAGACTGTAATAAAAGATACTGCCAAATCTGCCTCACAGTCATTTATTTTTACTTCTGAAAAATGGAAATGTATAATGTGGGACCTCTTCCTTTAAATTATTGGTACCATCAGTATGTCATAGGTTCATAGATTAGTACTATGCTAACTGCTCTTGTGGGCCATTTCAAGCCTAGCCAATTATCCCCATGTGAGAATCAAACCTTGCATCTTGTGTCTGTAAGGTAAACACCTTAACCATTATACCATCCTCTCACCCTACAGTGATCAATGTAGTTTGGTTTCAAGTGAACTAAACAGCTTTAAAATTATAACGGATGTGTGATGAGATGGAGAAAAACGTAAAGGAATATATCAAGCCTGAAAATAGGTACTTGCGTGCAAAAATAGGCACCTCATGCAAAAGTTTCAAGTCTGAAAATAGGCACATATCTCCAAAATAAGTATAGTTGTGAGGTCTGTTATTGTTGAAACAATTCATGTATGTTTATGTAATTTACCACTACAGCTTTTACTTTTTTTTTTTTAACCCTGCCCCCCCCCCCCCATTCTGCCAGTCATCAGTCCAAACATCAATTGGCCCAATTGTTCCTACATGGGGGGGGGGTAACCATCTCTAGTGTTCCCATGAGTCGAGAGTTGGTCATAGACGTCATCCATACAGACCTCAAAAGTTCCCCTCCCAGTCGCTCCTAACCCCACTGTGACATCTCTGAGAGATGCTTAAGCTACAAGTCATTCTGAGGGAGGAGCATACAAGCTTCCCTACATGATTCCCTTAGACTTGTGATGCTACACAGAGACAGCACATCCTTTTGTCTCAGACTCAATGGGCTGCGCCACCCAGAGCTCCCACTTGGTGTCACCCAAGTGGCAAGCCAAGCTGTTTCCTTCCCCCAAGGATGGGCAAGCTGAAAGCTGCTTCCCTCTCATCCTCATAGGCCCTGTCCATCTAGTTCCTATACCCATTAAACACAGGTCATCTTGGTCACAGTAAGGACTTAGCTACAGCCTTCATTTTATCTTCAACTACTTTACATCCTGAAAAGGCCTGCAACTGTCTCAAATGTTCAAAACCACAAAAGAGTCCTTTTTTGGCTTTATCAAGTACAAAATAATATCTGCAAATACAGCAAACTTTTCATGAGTACTATACCACATATATCTTTGAATTTGTAAATCTCTTTTTCCTTGCCAAAGGCTCAAATATGAACCAAAAATAGTGGGGGAAGAGGATATCCTTTTCTGATTCCTCTGTTCAAAACACATTCTTAGACAGGAACACTCTCACCTTAATTATTGCCTCAAAAATTTCATATATCCTCCTTATTAACCCTAATATTGTGCAAGAGGTCCGGTTTCGATCCTCTGGGGGGCCTGGGTCTGTCTTAGTCTGCATGTCCTCCCCTCTGTGGTGGGTTTCCTTCTCCGGTGCGGTTTCCTCCCACATCCCAAAGACGTGTGTGTGTCTGTGTGCCTCTGTGGAAAGGTTGGGCTACCGGACTGGGGCAACGAAACCGTAAAACTCCACTGCCTGCCAATGTGCGGATAAGGTGATCCTAATTTCCTAACCGAAAAAAAAGCGAAAGAAGAAGAAGAAGATTGTATTGGAATTCAAATGAAACCACTACCATAGTCAAAATCTCAGCAAACTACTGAATGCTTTTGATGCATCAACACCCACTGACAATATGAAGTAAATTAAAAAAGAAACCATATATGTACAATGCATGAAAAAGAAAAATGTTTGCAATGGCCTGATTATTTTATAACTATATGTGTACCCATGTCACTGTGCAATGTGTGAAGTTAATAATGGTGATAAAAAAAAAAAGATCCGCCAGCAATAGCAGTATTTTCTACTTACACACTGTGTACACAGCTCCAATAGATAAAACTGAGCCAGGTACAAAAAAATAACTGAAGAACCTCGGGAGCCACAAAGAATATTTTTTTTAACAGAAGAATTTAAGATTTCACACTACATGCTTCATTGGGTTTAAAGCTTAAGTTTTCTTGCACCTTGCTTCCCTCTGGATCATCACTGTTTTACTAATGCTGTCAAACATTTACTTCGCCTCCAAAAGAACACATTGCCTAAGTCTATAAACTTTATCTATACCAGCTGAGAGAATAATGGAGGTATTACCAAAATCATGGTTTAATACAGGTTTATATGAAGCTGAATGGTCTTTAGTCTCTTTGGTAACACAGCTACCTTAGCTTCCTTCCAAAATGTTGGTATTCCACCTCTTTCAAAACATCGTTAAACAAAGCCTCCCAAACAGTTATCACTTCCTTCCCTCCCAATTTCCACAGGAATACAACCTGTTCCTGGATGTATCCCTGTTAACTGATGTACATCACCATTTTTATCTCATCACTTCTTATCTTAGCTAATTGTTCAGCCTTATCTTCCTCTACCTTGGGACATAATTAAGTTTTCCATAAACAGGTTCATAGGTGATTATAGCAATAACCCACGCCTGGGTGTGGGTAATGCTAAATTTACCCACGGTTGGCGTGGTTTGGTCCCAGTGAAGCCCGGACCAAACAAAGCCAACCGTAATTAGCATTACCCACACCCAGAAGTGGTTATTGCTATTATCATGACATTATTTAAGAAAAGAAACTGTTACTTTTCTTAAATAATGGCATAATATAATGCCTGTTTACTGCCCTTCCGCAGATGTCTGGCATCCGGCAGTTCTGATGTACTGCGCCTGCACAGTACATCAGAGCTGTGAGCAAAAGCAATGGAGAAAGCAAGATCTCCGTTGCTTTTTAGTGTCTCGCTATGTTAAATGAGTTTAACATAGCGAGACAGTTAAATAAGCAACGGACATCTCTGTTGCTTATTTTAAAACTGTCTCGCTATGTTAAACTCATTTAACATAGCGAGACATAAAAGCAACGGAGATCTTGCTTTCTCCGTTGCTTTTTAAACACTGTCTCGCTATGTTAAATGGGTTTAACATGGCGAGACAGTTTAAAATAAGCAACGGAGATCTCCGTTGCTTATTTTAAACTGTCTCGCTATGTTAAACCCATTTAACATAGCGAGACAGTGTTCAAAAGCAGTTATACTAATGGAAAAAGTCGGCGACGGACCTTTTCCCATTAGTATAACTCGATTTACAACGGGCACGCTGGCCAATCAGCGTGCACGTTTTGGGGGGGTCATGGTATAATACTAGTTTAATGACCACAGGTCACCTTTTTTAGCCTATCCATGCTTCCCAGATATATCTGATAAATTTTGGTACCCAAAGTAGGTTGGTTGGGCATGGGTGGTCAAGCATTTACAGCCTACCTCTGTCTACCAGACACACAGGTGTCAGGCTAGGGATAAATTTCCATTCACCCATCCCCTGTTCCAAGTTACACCTGAATACTGCTAAAGACAAACTTTGCTTCACATAGATGGGAAGCCTGTTCCAGAGAAAGTACAGTTGTGTACACTTACCATAAATGTAGATGTTTGAGTGTCTTCACTGTTGCAGTCATGACTGTAGGGTTCTCCCCTGCCGGCTGGCAGTCCTCGGTCGGCCAGAATCCCAAAGTCTGGGTCCGGCATCGGCTGCTCAGCCATGCTCCCTGACGTCAGAGCGCCAGGAGTACAAAGCTGACAGCCGACGCCATGTTCTCCAGTTTTTCTTGCCCCAGATGTCAGGTGTTCCAAAATGAGTAAGATCCCAAACCCCTTGCAAATACACCTCAGAAGAAGGGTGAAGAAGGGAACCACACAAAAGAAAAAATAAGAGGGGACAGGAGGGAGGGTAACCCAGACTGCAACAGTGAAGACACTAGAACATCTACATTTATGGTAAGTGTATACAACTGTACTATGTTCATGTTTCACTGTTGCAGTCATGACTGTAGGGTTGAATCCCAAAGCAGAATAAAAGGGAGGTGGTCATAAAGTAGAGGGGGCAGCTAAAAGGCCCTGCAAGACTGCAGAAGCAAAGCCTACCCTAGACTTAGAGAGGTAGATTGTAGTGCTTGGAAAAAGTATGCACTGAACTCCAAGTTCATGTCTTTGGTAGGAACTCCCCTGAGGAAGGCAGTTGAAGTGGCAGCAGCTCTGGTAGAGTGAGTCCTTATACTCCCTGGGATTTGCTTTCCATGGTGTGAATAGCAAAATCTGATTCCATGAGCAATCCATTTAGAAATGGTCTGTTTTGAAATGGCTTTACCTTGGGAACTTGAAGCATAAGAAACAAACAATTGCTCTGATTTCCTGATGTCCTTGGTTCTGTCCAGGTGAAAACATAGTTGTCTGTGTACATCCAAGGAATGCAAGATCCTTTCCCCCTTATTTTGAGGACTGGGGAAAAAGTTGGCAAGTGAATAGTTTGATTTAAAGCCACTTTGGAAACCACCTTAGGCATGAAAGTAGGATTAGTCCTTAAAGACACCCTGTCTTGATGAAAAATAATATAAGGTTCCACAGCCATGAGAGCTTGCAACATCGAAACTCTCCTGGCAGAGGTCAGAGCTAACAGGATGGCTGTCTTCCAAGATAAAAACTTGATGTCAGATGTGGCAGCAGGCTCAAAAGGAGGTAAGGTGAGTTTTTCCAAAACATAGTTGAGATCCCAAGCAGGAATGGGTGGAGATCTAGGGGGCCTTAAGTTCTTAGCTCCTCTGAGAAACTGTCTCATGAGCTGGTGGGAAAAGATTGGAGGGTCTGTATTATAATGAGCAGAAATAGCAGAGGCATGTATCTTTATGAAAGAGAAAGAGAGACCCTTATGTAAGAGGTCTGTCAGGTAAAGTAAAATCAGAGGAATGTTAGGAATAAGAGGATCTGAATCCTGAGCCTGCATCCCAGGAGCAAAATCTTTTCCATTTTCCTGCATAAGATTTCCTAGTGCTAGGACGTCTGGCTTCTAAAATGACATCCATAACCTGCTTGGGTAGGAGAGAATGAATCATGGACCCTGGATTAACCAGGCCGCCAGGCTGAGAGTTTTGACATGGGAGTGCAGAACCTGACCCTGGTGTTGGGACAGAAGGTTCGGAGTCTGTGGTAATACCCAAGGGGGCTCCAGACAAAGGTTTTTCAGTGTTTGGTACCAAAACTGTCGAGGCCAATTTGGGGCCAGCAAAATTATCATCTTGGGCTTGTCCTGTTTGATCTTTAATAACACCCGTGGAAGAAGAGGTAGAGGCGGGAAGGCATACCCAGAGAGGTTTCTCCAACTGAATGATAGTGCATCCACTTTCCAAGCTAGTTCGTGGAATGTCCTGGTGCAAAAAATCTGTAGTTGATGATTGAGATGGAATGCAAAGAGGTCTATGTGAGGACATCCCCAGACTGCTGTAATCATCTTGAATATTTCGGTGTCCAGCATCCATTCGTGTGGGTCCAACAGGTTTCTGCTCAGACTGTCTGCCAGGAAGTTTTGCTTCCCTGGTAGAAACTGAGCTTGAAGGTCCAGTTTGCAAGCTAGAGCTGTGTTCCATAGATTCATGGCTAGTCTGCAAAGGGGATAGGAATGAGATCCCCCTTGCTTGTTTATGTACCACATAACTGTGGTGTTGTCTGTCCGTATCAGTAGCTGTCCTGGTTGTAGAAGATTCCTGAAAGCCAATAGAGTGTTCTGAACGGCTAACATTTCCTTTAAATTGATATGCAGGTGCTTCTGATCCTTTGTCCAAAGGCCCTGCAGACAGTTGCCCTGAAAATGGGCTCCCCATGCATAATCGGAAGCGTCCGTGGTTAGTATCTGAGTGGCTGGAGGCAGACTGAAGGATTTTCCTTTGTTTAGAGTACATGCCTTGGACCACCAAAGGAATTCCTTTTGAAGACAAGGCAGGATGGTGATCTGTATGTCTAAACTGTGGCAATGCTGAGACCATACACTTTTTAGGTACCACTGTATTTTCCTCATATGTAGTCTTGCATATGGTACGAGAAGGATGCAGGAGGCCATGTAACCCAAAGCCTGCAGGAATTTCCTTGCAGATAGCGGAGTTAATGTTGCCAGGGTTTTGAAAGTTGAAGCCAGCTGTAATTGTTTTTCGTATGTCAGAAATGCCATCTGGGTTGTTGTGTTTAGAAGAGCACCCAGAAAAGTTATCTGTTGTGAGGGTGTCAAATTTGACATTTTTATGTTTACAGTGAATCCCAGGAACTTGAGAAGATTCTGAACAAATTCTAGATGCTGGAGTAAGACATCCTTGCTGTCTGCCTGAATAAGACAGTCGTCCAGATAAGGGTAAATTTGAATTCCCTTGAGTCTGCAATAAGCTACTACTGGAGCCAGGCATTTGGTGAAGACCCTGGGCACAGTAGACAATCCAAAGGGCAGCGCAGAGACTTGATAGTGCCTCAATCCGGCCTTGAACCGGAGGTATTTTCTGCATTCCTGCCTGATGGGAATGTGTAAATATGCCTCCTTTAAATCCAAAGTTACCATCCATGCATTTTTGGTCAGCATTGGAAGTAGCTGCTGTAGAGTAAGCATCTTGAATTTTGGTATCTCGAGAAAAGTGTTCAAGACTGACAGATCCAGAATGGGTCTCCATGAATTTTGCTTTCTGGGGACTAGAAAGAGCCTCGAGTAAAAACCTTGTCCCATCTCTGAAAGTGGAACCAGTTCTATGGCTTTCATAGCCAAGAGAGCTTCTACCTGGTTTAAGGCCTCTAACCATTGATGTTTTGGAAGATCCGGCCATCCGCTTGGTCTTGGTAGGGTATGAAAATGGAATTTGTAACCTCTTGAAACCCCATTCAGAACCCACTTGTCTTGGGTTATCTGAGTCCAATTTAGGTGAAAAAGAGAAAGTTTTCCTCCGAGAGGGGCTTCCAGGCAAGAAGTTCCTGCAGCCCAACAGAGGAGTCATTGAGCCTGTTTTCTATGAGCTTGTGACCTGTCCTCTCCTCCCCTAGGGGTGGAAGCAGTCCACTGTCTTGGTCTATAAGAGGCTTGCGTTTGAGGCCTACCTCGGGAGCGTCTGTATCTACCCCTCTGAGGCCTGTCTGAATTGGGAAAGGACCAATTTTTTGTAGGCCAATTCCTACTAAATCTGGGTGGCTGTACTTGTAAGAAATCTTTAACCGTTTGCATGGATTTTGCCTTGTCCTCCATCTTCTTTATCACCTCTTCAGCCTTAAGTCCAAACAAAACATTATGGTGAACAGGAGCATCCAATAACTTAGCTTTTACTTGATCTTGCAAGTTTTGTTCCTTTAACCAAGCATGCCTTCTAATGACTGTGCCAGAGGCAGCAGCCCTATAAGAAGCCTCCAAGGCATCAAATCCACAGTGTAAACCATGCTTCCCAACTTGTTCAGTGGCATGCATTAAGTCATGTAATTCCTTATTATCTGCACAGGTGGAAATTAGAAGTTATGTACCTACCATAACGTTCCATGTTAGTTGTCTTCTCTTGCCTTCTTTCTTGCTGGATGGGTTCGGAGCCGATCCTCGGCTCTGACTCGGCACTTGCTAAGCTCGAGAGCTAATTTTACCAGCTCGAGGCAACCCTATATCCCATGATGCAAGGCGGAGACTGCCCAGATCTCGTTTGGTAGCTAAAGAAATAGTAATATTTTCTTCCAACTGAAGAGGAGGAAAAATAACAATACTAAATAACATCATAATCCTCTAGAAAGGATCAACCTAATCTAGTGACACTAGAAGTTGAACAGCTAGAAAAGGGAATAACCTCTTAATAGAAGATGCATAATCTTCCCGGTCTGACCAGGCTAGGGGATGGAGGCGGGGCATAAGAAAGAAGGCGAGAGAAGACAACTAACATGGAACGTTATGGTAGGTACATAACTTCTAAATGTTGTCAATCTTGCCTTCATTCTTGCTGGATGGGACCGTCCTAGCACCTCTATCCTGGGTGGCTCAATGGAACAGACTCTTGAGAACGGTGGAACCAAAATTCGCTCTGTCTCTGGAGGCCAAGTCTAATTTGTAATGTGAAACAAAGGTATGAGGAGAGGCCCATGTGGCTGCTGCACAAATAGTGTCTATTGGAAGTCTAGCTTGAAAAGCTGTAGCTGTAGCTAGAGCTCTGGTAGAATGGGCTTTTGGCTTAGAAATCAACTCTTTGCCTCTGAGCTGATAAATGTAAGTGATCACAGAAGACAGTCATCTAGATAAAGTTACCTTGGAAACTGGAAGGCCTTTCCTGTTCTCTGCATAGAATAGAAACAGTTGATCAGATTTCCTAAAAAGTTTAGTTTTGTCCAGATAATATCTGAGCTGGCGGTGAACATCAAGACAATGTAACTTTTGTTCCGCTCTATCAGAATTATTCGGGAAAAACACTGGAAGATCAATGGATTGATTTAGGTTCGTCTGCGATGCCACTTTTGGTAAGAAAGACGGATTAGTCCTTAGAGATACCCTATCTTTGTGGAATATTAAATAGGGAGGACGAATGCAGAGAGCATGAAGCTCAGATACTCTCCTGGCAGAAGTAATGGCGACTAGAAAAAGTGTCTTCCAAGAAAGAAATTTCAAAGAACAGGCAGCTGCAGGTTCGAAAGGGGGTAGAATCAAGGATGTTAAAATTAAATTTAGATCCCACTGTGGTGGGGGGTCTCTAATCGGAGGTTTAAGTAAAAAGATACCTCGAAGGAATGCCATGCAAAGTTTATGTGACATAATGTTGTGGTCCAAAAGGCCTATATGAAAATTTGAAATGGCTGCCAGTTGAACTTTCACTGTGGAAGAAGAGGATCCTGAATGAAAAATCTCAACAAGGAAGTCCAATACCGAATGAATTGGAGCAGTATAGGGGTCTATGTTCCTAGCTTTTGCCCAGAAAGAGAAACGTCGCCATTTACTAGTGTAAATCTTTCTGGTAGAAGATTTTAGGGAAGCTACTATGATATCCCGGACAGGATTAGAAATCATAGGAAGCCTGGCTAAGGATGGAAGTGGAGCAACCAAGCAGTGAGGTTGAGAGAAGGTACGGATTGGTGCAGTTGACCCGACTGGTGGGTCAGAAGATCTGGAACCGGGTCCAGATGCCATGGCTGTACCAAGAGATAATGATGTAGGAACGGAAACCATATCTGTTGAGGCCAATAAGGGGCAATGAGAATCAACTTGGCTCTCAAAGCGGTTGCTTTCTGAATTAGCTGAGGTATCAGCGAAAGGGGAAAAGCATAAAGAAGTCCCCGGGGCCAATCTTGGGTTAGGCGTCTCTGGGGATGGCCTGGAAGGGGAAGAGAGAAGAAGTCTGGGCATTTGCTGTTTTGAGGTGTAGTGAAAAGGTCGCAGCAAGGAAGGCCCCACTTCTGAAAAATCTCTTCCGTCACTGATTGTTTGAGAGACCACTCGTGAGGCATGAGAATAGCTCTGCTCAATCTGTCCGCTATGATGTTGGATTTCCCGGGGATATGCATTGCTATCAGAAACCGGTGAGAAGAGATTGCCCATTGTCAAAGTCTGAGAGCCTCTCGACACAGTGGATAGGACTTGGTTCCGCCCTGTTTGTTGATATACCACACTACGGACATATTGTCCGTTTGGATTGCAATAGTTCCCCGGGGGAAGAGAGTCGTTGAGGGCTTGCAACGTTAAAAGCACCGCTCTCATCTCCAGGACATTTATGTGCAGATGGTATTCGAAAGGTTGCCAAGTGCCATGGACCATTCTGCCCTGATAATGCCCCCCCACCCGATCAGGGAGGCGTCCGATGTAACCGTGGCAACCGGGGCAAGAGGAACAAAAGGTCTGCCCTGATGGACTTGAGGGGACGATATCCACCAAGTCAGATGCCTTTTGCAAGTTGGAGTTACTATGATCTCGTGACGCATCGGAAGTTGTTGAAAAGACCATTGGGTGAATAGCATCCATCGTAGAAGACGCATGTAAAAGCGGGCAAGGGGAAGAAGTGTTACGGCGGCCGCCATAAGACCCAATACCTTCAGAGCAAATCTGGCCTGAATTTTGTTGCTGAGAAGAATCACCTGAACGTGTCTTTGAATGTCCAAGATCCTATGGTCTGTTAACTTTGCTGAAAGTTGTACGGTGTCCAACTTTGCGCCTATAAAAGTAATAGATTGACAAGGCGACAAGGCAGATTTTTCGAAATTTATAGAAATTCCTAGCCCTCTGCAAATGTGAATGGTGTAATCTCTGGCTTGGAGAAGTTGATGCCTGGTGGTGGCAGTGAGGAGCCAGTCGTCTAGATATGGAAACACCTGGAATCCTTGACGTCTCAGGTGAGCCGTAACCACTGCCATACATTTGGTGAACACTCTGGGGGCTGTAGTGAGTCCAAAGGGCAGGGCTCTGAATTGGAAGTGACTGGTCCCCAGCCGAAAGAGGAGAAATCTTCTGGAGCATCTGAATTTTTATGTGATAGTACGCATCCTGAAGATCTATCGAGCACATCCAATTGTCCTTGCCCAGAAAGGGTAGAATGGACTGAAGCGTGACCATCCGGAATCTTGATTTCTTTACAAACTTGTTTAGTTTGCTCAGATCTAATATTGGTCTCCAGTCCCCTGTCTTTTTTGGAACTAAAAAGAACCTTGAGTAGATTCCGGATCCTATTTGGTCCGCTGGGACTGGCTGGATGGGTCTTTTTACTAGCAGTTTTGATATTTCTAGTACTGCTAGTTGCCTTAGACCAGGTGGAACGTCTGGAAGGGTTCCCTTTTGCTGAACTGGGGTTTGAATAAAGGGAATTTTGTAACCCTCGGATATAATAGACTGTACCCATTTGTCTTGAGAAAGGGAAAGCCAGGCTATTGGGTACAGCGATAATTTTCCCCCGACTGCCTCCGAAGGCGGACAATCGGGCAACATCTCAGGGATGCTGGAAGGGTTTGTCAAAAAGAGGCTCTCTGCTACCCTGATTCTGCGGACCCCCTCTGCCCCTAGGGTGGCGTCTATTATTGTTACCCCCTCTGCCTCTGGGGGTAAACTGACTTCGTGCGTCAGGCGTGACTCCTTGAGATTTGCGGAACCACATTTTCCCTCCCTTCTGTCCTTTGGGGTAAGGAGTCTTGAAGGGGTGGAGAAACGGACTCCTACGGCAGAAAGAGTCTTGCCATCTTGTTCGCATCTAGTCAAAGTGTCTTTCACTTGAGGTCCGAACAAGGTCGAACCATCAAAGGGGGAGTTAGTGAAGGACGCCTTGAAGGGGTCTGCAAAATTACAAAGCCGCATCCAGGACTGACGCCTTAAAGCCACTCCTGTGCCTGCAGCCCTACTCGCTCCATCGGCTGCATAAGAAATGAGCCGCATGGAGGAGTTAACAATGGAGTTAAGGATTCCTAGCTGTGAGCTAATCTTATCCTGAGACCCAGCAGCTGACGGAATCTGTAAAACTTCTTCCAACTCTTTAAGAACATCTCTCTGAAGGCGGGTGAAGTGGCACAAGTAGTTCATGGCAAAAGTCACTGAAGAAAAAATCCGCTTGCCGTACCTGTCCATAGTCCTAGAATCCTTGTTAGGAGGATGGACAGGTACTGAAAGATCAGCTAGTTCCCTTCTTGGTGGCAGCAGCCACCACCATGGCATCAACTGGGACACCCTTTGTTAAATATTGTCTATCTGGTGGGGCCGTAATGAATTTTGAAGGCCTCCTAGGGATAGGTTCCACTGAATCCGGAGCCATCCACGCCTTCTGAGCCACTACCTCCATAAGAGGGTCGAAAGGCGGAGACACCCAGGAGGTGGAGGGTCGAGATCCGAACGCCTCCAGGTATACTGACTCGTCCTCGGAAGGATTAAGGGAGGGCCAGTTCCCCCTCTGCTTAAGGAGTTCAAGGATGTCTGAGAATGAGACATCCTCACAGGAGGACCTTGGGGATCTCTCAGACTCATCCAGGTCAGTATCAGATGTAGTAGACTCAGAGGAGTCTAGATGTTTCCTCTTACATGTCCTCTTACGCGGGGGTTCACCTGACGGATCAGGAAAAGCCTCAGAAGAGGAAGATATTCCCAATGGGGAAACCTGAGGCATTGGATCTCTGGGTCCGGGAGCAAGAGAGTGGGAAGAGACGTCAGCAGGCACTGTAGTGGGAGGAGCTGATGGAACTGTCCGTTGACTAAGCCCAGGGGCTAGTACACTCCTCATCACCTCGAAGGCTCCCCCGTCAGAGAGACCAGAAAGTTCCTGGTCCGAAGAGACAGGAATCCCAGGCCTCACTGAGAGGGAAGGCTCTGAGGCAGATGTCGGGGCCGAGCCCACCAACGCCGAAGCTCTGAGAGGGAGAACGGGGTCGGACAAGGGTCCGATGCCACTCGCCCCCTCGGAGCCAACGAGAGAGACCAGACGCTCGGATCCCTCCAATGAAGGCCTCAAGGAGGAAATCGGAGCAGAGGACGATGGAGCCGAAAGGGGTGGTATCGGCTCCGAAGCTACAACGGTGACGGTTCCGAGGAGCTCCGGCTCCGAGCTCTGTAAGAGTCGAAGGAGGAATGTTTGGTGGATGTGAAACAGCTACCGTCTGTTGAGATGGGCTATGGAGTATTTGGGCCAATGCCTGAGACTTTAATAGTCTACTCACCACTCTCTCGAGGTCGTGATCAGACAGCCTGGACGACAGAGAAGAACGTCTCCGATGGCTCCGCTCCGAGAGCAGGGGTGATCTCGGAGCCGAACGTATCGACTCTAATGAAGGGAATCGAGATCTCTTTTTAGAGATCGATGGAGCCAACTGAGCCGAGGATACGTCGGCTCCAGCCAGAGCAGACACTGAATGTCTAGAGTGGGCAGTATTGGCGCTGGATGGAGCCGATACTGAGACTGCTAAGGTGGAAGGATCGGCTCCGGCCGGAGCCGTTCTCGACCCAGGTGAGGGTAAACCAGAAGCAGACGGCTTGGAACTCTCAGCCGAAGGCTTCCCCGGCGCCGACTTAGTCGGGGAGCTCTTGGGCTTTAATAAGCCCCTTAAAATCAACTTATTTCTTCGCTCCTGCAGGACTCTTGGGCTGAAGGCATGACAGATAGCACAAGAGTCCTGCAGGTGCAAAGGTCCCAGGCAATAAACACAAGAAGTGTGACCATCTGTCAGAGACATCTTCTGACAGCACGAGTCACACTTCTTGAAGCCTGAGACCTTAGTGTCCTTCGACATAACTGTGTCGAGGAAACACAATACAATAACACACACACACAAAAACACCCAATCCAACAATTTAAAATAAACAGGGATAACACACAGTCATACACAAGCAATCCCTGACAGGAAAAAATTTAGGGAGGGGAAGGCCTAAGGCCTAAGCTAAGGAAAGGGGATAAATAACTCGAAAAAAAGGGAACACTAACGAGAACAGGGTTAAAGTAAGCGTTAAGGTTAACAAAAAACAAATATATATATAAATTTAAAGGGGGGTAGACAAAAGTCTTATATCTAGTCACTTACCTGGAGCTGGTAAAAGAAGGCACCTCGTTAGCGAAGCGGCAAACGAGATCTGGGTAGTCTCCGCCTTGCATCATGGGATATAGGGTTGCCTCGAGCTGATAAAATTAGCTCTCGAGCTTAGCAAGTGCCGAGTCGGAGCCGAGGATCGGCTCCGAACCCATCCAGCAAGAATGAAGGCGAGATTGACAACTTAACATTGGAAGTTAGCTTTTGTTTCAAAAAGACAGAAGAAATTGCTGGTATTTCAGCATATGAAATTGACAGTTTAAAGCCCTAATAGATAAAGTAGCAGAAGTGTACACTTTTTTGCCCCATCTTTCTAAAGATCTGGAATCCTTCTCAGTGGGAATGGGGTTTTTAGCAGTAGCGGCCTTAACCCCCTTAGGACCCTGAGAAATGGTTTCAGGATCAGCAGTAGGATTCTTGTATAAAAATTGGTGGGAATCTGGAACCCTATAATATCTGTCTGGCTTAACAGGAGCTGAAGGAAGAGAGTCAGGAGTTAAGTTAGCCTCCGAAAAAGCATCATCCACAATATCCAAAATAGGAGGGATAGCCAGGGGTCTATGTTGGGGAAGAAGAAGAAAATCCCTAAGTCTTTTCTTAGATTCCGAGTACTCCTGTCCTTCCCAGTGAAAATGTTCCCT